>NC_046659.1:139876558-139900444 GCF_010883055.1 Belonocnema kinseyi | reverse complement strand
AAATTTAAAATTTCATTTTTGCTAACGCTTTTTGTATTTTTTTCAAATTCTATGCACATTTTCAAAAAAAGCGTCGAAATGTGAGTCATTATTTTTTCTTTCAATGTAGAATTAAATTTTTGTATCGCCTTCCTTATTTTTGAAAACGTGCGCTTGGAAAAAAATCTTTTTTTTGTATTTGTAATGAATTAAATATATTTATAAAAAACTCTAATTGTTAAAATTTGGGAATTTTACAATTCGGAAATTTTATAAATCGGCATTTTTCTGTCGGGAATTTTATCATTCCGGAATTTTCCAATTCGGTAATATTATAAACTGTCGTAAATTCTATTATTCGGGAATATTATTATTTGGGAATTTTTCAATTTGGTTTTTTTATTTTTCGGCAATTTTATTATTCGCGAATTTGATTATTCGGGAATTTTCTCATTCGGGAATTTTACTGTGTCGGGAATTTAATTTTTCGGGATTTTTCAGTCGTCCCGATTCGACAATTTTCTTGAAAATTAATATATTTTCCAGTTGAAAATTAATTTCCGTAGTAGAAACCTCACTGACATTAAAACCCAGAATGCTGCCTAAATAATTTTTGGCGAATGATGATGAGATTCTTTGTATTTTCGAGACACCCTGTAAGCCAGCAGGCACAGGTAGGTAGTCCCTTTCTCGTTAATCATTGCAGGAGGAACCACCAGGTATAAGGAATGGCCCACGGGCTCTAAAGCGCCAGCTGCTCCTCAAACGAACAGATATTATATTTATAAGTCAGCTGTTTTCCACTGTGGCACACGCCAGCATGATTGCCTGCCAAGTCTGTCCATATGAGGAAAACGGCAAACCATAAGAAAAAAAAAAGAAAAAAAGAGAAGAGAGAAGAGAGAGAGAGAAAGATTATCCACCATGAGAGGAGAGAAAATACCATAGAGACCATGACACGCATGAGCCGACACCATATGAAAAGTAACGACTTTTCCTTCTCGTTTATTTACAGAAGACGCACCTCCATCCTTCATACCAATTCATACCGACAAAACAGGAAGGCCATTGTGTTCCAAAGTCAGAAAGTATAACGGTTTTTATTCTGCAAAGCGAACCGCAGAAATTACTTATTGACAGTTGTTCCGATAAGACAAAGGATTTGGATAATTTTTTAGAATGGAGAAAGTTAATATTATTTCGGTCATCCGTTAACTTTTTAAATTTTAACTTTTCTTAATTCAGATAGTTGTCCTGTCAAAAGTAATATATCTGAAAAATAGTTTTTCAATGATTTTAAGATTCAAAATATTAGGGGCCGTACTTAAATTACATCAACGGTTACAGCCCCTCTGTAAAAATCCCTCCTCCCCCTTTAACAAGCTGTAATAAAATATTTATTGCTAGTTTTTTGCTAGTTATTTACTAGTTCATTTTCACAATTTTCTCATTTTTCCTTAACTAATTTTTCATTTTCCCTTGATCATTAATATTCAAATACCCGCATTTTACTCTTGTAATATTTTTAACATTGAATCTTTTATAAACGGAATAAAATAGCATTTCAGATGGAAATTATCATTCTTCCACTTTACTCATTTATTGAAAACAAAAATGTCTTCTTATATAAAAAATTACTATTTAACAAAAAACTTGAATTTTCAAAAAAATAATGAAATTTTTAACACAATAGTTAAATGTTCAACCTAAAAAGATAAGTTACCAACAAAAAAGTGCCATAGTATATATTTCAATAAAAAAGATGAAATTTATACCAAAAATATTTTTTTAATGCAAAAAAGGAATTTTGAACAAATAAATATTTTTTACCCAAGAAATATATAAATGATTAAAAGATGCACTTTTAAACAAGAAAAAAGTTTCTGCGAAAAAAATTGACTTTTCAATCCAAAAAGAAGAATTTTTTTACCAAAAAGGATGACTTTTTTAAAAAATTGTTGAATTCTCTAGCAAATAGTAGCACTTCTATCAAAAAAGAGTAAATTTCTTTTAAAACAGATGCACTTTTATTTAAGAGAATTTTTTTTAAATTGTTGATTTAAAAAAAAAAAACATTCCAATTGACCTTCCAAGATCAAAATATGATTTTTTTTAAACAAAAAGTAAGTTTATACGGAAAAAAAAATGACTTTTCAATCCAAAAAGATGACTTTTTGTCAACCAAAAAGAAAGAATTTTTATTTAAAAATTTTTTGCAAAACAATAGTTGAATTTCCATCGAAAAAAGATCCCAGTTGACTTTTCAAGATTGAAATTTTATTTTTTTAACCAAAAATAAGTGTCCGCGAAAAAAATTTAATTTTTAATCTAAAAAGACGAATTTTTTCTACTGAAAAGGATACATTTTTTAAAAAATATTTGAATTTTCTACCAAATAGTTGCATTTTTATCCAAAAAAGATCGAACTTCTCTTATTAGAACAGATGCATTTTTAATTTAAAACCCAATTTTTTTTAAATATTGAAATTTTCATCCAGAAAGGATTTCAAGTCTCTTTCTAACACAAAAATATTAAATAAAAAGTAAATTTTCCACGAAATAATTAAATTTTGAACCAAACAGCCTAATTTTCAACCAAGAAGTATGACTTTTCAAGAAAATTGCTGATTTTTCAAACAAACAGTTGCTCTTTAATTTTAGAAAGATAAAATTTGTACTAAAAAATATTAATTTTTAATAAAAATCAAAAAAGAAATTTTAAGTTGAAGTTTCGTTTAGAAATGATTTCAGTTCATTTTTCAAAACCAAATAAAAATATATTTTTAACAAAAAGTAAATTTTGTACGAAATAATTAAAATATCAACAAAACAATAGAATTTTCTACCAAAAATTATGACTTTTTAACAAAATAATTCAATTTTAAACCATACAGTTACATTTTTGTGTAAGAAAGATGAAATATTTCTTAAAGCAGATGAATTTTTAATTGAAAAAAAAAATCAAACAAATAGTTGAATTTTTTTTTTTAACAAAAAGTATGACTTTTTAATAAAATTGTTGAATTTTCAACCAAATATTTGCATTTTTATTCAAGAAAGATTTAATTTTTGCTAATGCAGTTTATTTTAAAAACAAAAAATTCAAGAAAGATGAAATTTCTTTTAAAACAGACAAATTAAAAAAATTAAAATAAATAGCTGAATTTTTATCCAAAGAAGATTCTAGTTCACTTTCGAACACCAAAATTAGAATTGTGAACAATAAGTTAATTTTCTGCTAAATAGCCGAATTTTTAACCAAAAAGAATGACTTTTTAAAAAGATTCTTATACATTTCTAACCAAACAGTTACATATTTGTCCAAGAAAAATATTTTAAAATCTGCGAAAATATGTGTGTTTTTAAATCAAAAAGACAAACTTTCAAAAATTAGTTGAATTTTAATCGAAAAATTTTTCAGTTGATGTTTCCACAGAAAAATACGAATTGAAAAAAAGGAGTAAATTTTCTAGAAAATAGTTACATTTTTAACAAAACAGTTAAATTTTTATCAAAGAAAGACGCAATATTTCTACTAAAATATATGAAATTTCCAATCAAAAAGCTTTTGTCTCCTCTATTTGTTTATTAATAATTTTTTCACTCAAAGTATGGAAAAACTGAAATATTTTACATAACAATTTTTTACGCTTTACTAACTGATTAGGTTATCTTTGTATTGTCTTAAATAAATGTTCAGGGACTCACAGAATACAAATAATTTGTTCATCATTCCATTTATTTGTTACAAGACAATTTTATGAACAAATTATCAAATAGTCTTATTGTAGGTAAAAAAAGAACTGTCCGCTAAAAGTGCTGCATATTAAAGTAAGAATGACATTGAATCACAAAAATAATTTCATAGTTTATAATAAACATTGTTATAAACAATTATTGGGGCAAAATATAAAAATTGGACATTTTTTCAAATTGTAATTATCTCCAGTCGCCAGATTGACTTCATGTATTTCTTAAAATATTAGACATTTTTTAATAATTGATTAAATATAATAATTTCAATTTTTATAAATTAATTTAATAAACAAGTTCAAAATTTGGCCCTTTCATGTAGAAAAGTTTCTTTTGGCTGGAAGTGTTTTAAACTTTGGACGAGTGACTGCTAGTCACAAAAATATTTGAAAAGTCAACAATAATCATTGTTATAAATAATTCTCGTGAAAAAATTATAATGTAAGGTTTTATCAAATTTAAATTTTCTTTTACTGCTAGAATGGCTACGAATATTTCTAAAAAATTATCTTAGATAATATTTAGTGAAATATAACAACTTAAATATTTATAAACAATTTAGATAAACAAATTCCAAATTTTGACAATTTCACTTGGAAAAAATCGGATTCTCAGTCATAGTAGATTGAAAAGGAATCATATAAATATTCAGATTGTTACATCTCACAATATATTATCGAAGATATATTATTTTAGGAATATTTATATCCATTCTGGCCATCAAAGAAAATTTAAATTTGGTCATTTTTAACTTTTTTAATATTTTTGGGACTAGCAGTCTTTCGTTCAATATAGCTTAAAATATTTCCAGTGCAAAAAAATTGTTTCTTTTCGAAAGGGCCAACATTTTGAATTTGTTTATAAAAATCTCAATTGTTATATTTTATCAAATATTATTGAATATTTATTATTTTAATGAATACTTGAAGTCGTTCTGACGATTGAACAAAATTATAATTTGAAAAAATCTCAAATTTTAGTATTTTTCACAAGAATTGTTTATAATAATAGTTATCATGAACTTTAAAATTACTTTTGTAGTTCAATGTCATTCCTACATTAATTTGAAGTGAAATTTTCATCCGAAGAAGATTTCAGTTTACTTTCAAACACCAAAATAAAAGTTGTAAGCAATAAGTTAATTTTCTGCTAAATAATTAAATTTTTAGACAAACATTAGGACTGTTTAATTATACTCTAAAATTTTCGATTAAACAGTTGCATTTTTGTTCAAGAAAAATGAAAGTTCTACTAAAATAGGTAAATTTTTTAATAAAAAAGACCAGTTTTCAGAAAAAATAGTTTTCATCCCAAAAAGATTTGGTTGACTTATCAGCAACTGATAGGCAATTTAGGTACAGTATCTTAGTTGATAAATGCATTGAATTAAGTCATGTTAACTTTCGGAATCACAATCTGAACTTTATCAAAAAAACATTACATTTCAATGATTATCCTCTACCACTCATTGAGACTGTTATAAAAAGAATTCATGGAGTACATAATTGCTCTAATGATAATAAAAGACAAGAATTGTTAGATAATCACAATACAGATGATAAAGTCTTAACTCTTGCTTGAATTCATGAATTATCAGAAGGAATTAGAAGTTTTCTTAAAAAGTTTAATATTGATGCTTATTTTTAAAATAACCATAGATTAGAAAAAAATTTTTATTAATGAAAAAGACAAGGACGCAGAAGAAAATTTATATAATTTATTTTACATGATTAAATGCAAATGTTACTGGAATCTTGCAACATTCTTGGAATAATAACCATTTTTTCAATTTTAATTACAATAATATTGAAATACTAGCGAGAGAAAATATTTCTTATAAACGAAAATTTCCAGAATCAAATTTTATAAAAAATATTTTGACATTTTTGAACTGTTGATAATTCTTTATTATTTGGTTAAAGTTTCGTCTTTTTGGTTGAAAAAAAAATTATATTGTTAAAAATACTTTTTTTTTGTCCGAGATTTTTCTCTTTTTTTGATAAACTAAATATTTTGTTGAAGTGTTGAAAATTATTTCACTTTCTTTAAAGATTTATCTAATCGGTTCAAAAACAAATTATTTTGTTGGATTTTTTTTTGTTTTTGTTGGAGATTATTCCCTTTGGTTGAAAAATAAATTATTTTTTGAACTCCTGAAAATGCTTCTTTTTTATGATTCATCTCTGGTTGAATAACTAATTATTTGGAGGAAAATTCTTTGTTTTTTTGTATAAGATTTATTTCTTTGTTTGAAAAACTAATTATTTTATTGAACTGTTGAAAATTCTTCTCTTCGGTTGAAAAACAAATTATTTTGTAGAATTTTTTTTTTGTTTGTTGAATATTCATCTTTTTAGTTGAAAAACAAATTATTTTGTTGAAAATGCTTTTCCTTATTGAAGATTCATCTTTGGTTGAATAACTAAATAGTTTGTTGATCTGTTGAACACTCTTTTTTTAATATTCTTCTCTTCGGTTGAAAAACAAATTATATTGTTGAAAATTCTTTTTTTCTGTTGAAGATTATTCTCTTTGGTTGAAAAATTAATTATTTTTGAATTGTTACAAATTCTTAATTTTTTGGTAGAAGATTCGTCTTGTTAGTTGAAAAACAAATTATTTTGATAAAAATAATTTTTTTTGTTCGAGATTTTCTCTTTTGTTGAAAAACTAAATATTTTGTTGAAGTGTTGAAAAGTATTTCCTTTTTTTTTAAAGATTCATCTCATCGGTTGAAAAACAACTTATTTTGTAGAAAATCCTTTTTTGTTGTTGAATATTTATCTTTTTGTTTGGTAAACAAATTATTTCGTGGGAATTCTTTTTTTTTAAAGATTATTCTCTTTGGTTGAAAAACTAATTATTTTGTTGATAATGCTTTTTCTTATTGAAGATACATCTCTGGTCGAAAAAATAATTAGTTCGTTGATGTGCTGAAAAATTTTTTTTATGAATATTCTTCTTTTCGGTTGAAAAACAAATAATTTTGTTGAAAATTCTTTTTATTTTTTTAAGATTCATTTTTTTTTTGAAAAACTTATTATTTTGTTGACAATGCTTTTTGTTGAAGATTCAGCTCTTTGACTGAAGAACTCATTATTTTGTGAAAGTGTTAAAAATTATTATTTTTGTTGAAGATTCACCTCTTTGGTTACAGAAAAAAATTATTTGTGGTTGTTGTTGAAAATTCTACTATTTTGTTCAAATTTTTCGTTTCTGGTTGAGGATTGACTAATTTTTTGTGGGAAATTCAACATTTTTTGTTAAAAATTCAATTGTTTCTAAAAAAACTCGTCTTTTTTGCTAACAATTGAACTACACTTTGTAGAAAATGCAACTGTTTCTAAACGAAGTTTCATATTTTTGATTTGAAAATCCGTTGTGATACAAATTCAACGATTTTGTTAGATTTTCGTCTCGTTTGTTTAAATCTTCAACTAGGTGTTTCAAAATTGTTTTTTGGTTTTAATTTAGCTATTTGGTTCAAAATCCATTGTTCTTGATTGATGATAAAAATTATTTCTAATTGATCTGTAATTCTGTACAGGTCATCTTTACCGTGAAAACTCAACTAATTTATTGAAAATTCATTTCCTTCGGTAGCAAATCTTTTTTTATGTTGTTGAAAATTCAACTATTTTATTAAAAATCCATTATATTTCAACTTGCATTCTCAGGAATGTTCAACGTTTTTTATATTAAATTCAGTATGATACCAACATAAATTATTTTTATGTACCCCCCCCCCCCCCCCCCCCCCCCCCCCCCCCAAGGCTCTATTATTCTCCTATTTTCACTTTCAAATGTTTTAATTGGTTCGAATGAAACTAAACATTTGTCTAAATTTAAGACCTCATCTGAATTTTCTTTTCAAGTCTGAAATTCAGACAAACTTTACTTAAAATCAGATCATTTTGCTTTAATCAGGACTTTTCTAAGTTCAGTTGACTGCAACCTTTTTCTGCTGACATAAAACTTTTCTTTCAAGTTTAAAACATTATTGGAAAGCTCTCTGGAATCGAAATGAGCAAACTTTGAAAAAACTTGTGCGAATTTAAAATAAGAAAATGAGAACCACTGCCCATTGTATTCTCTTGCCCGGAACGGAACCGACCGAGGAAAATGCATCGGGTATGTTGGCTTAACGTCTGATAAAATCGCAGGTGCCCAGCTGCTAAGTTAAAATTTAAATCGAAGCTAAAGAATCTTTTTCAAATCCTTACAAAATCTCGAAAACACATAAGGGCCGTCCACAAATTTCTTTAAATAATTTTTGTGGGGGGGGGGGGTGTCAAAATATCACTGTTTCTTATGTGATAGGGGAATGTGAAGAAGTTGTTAAGAAAATTTGTTATTAACAAAAGTAACAAATTTTAAAATATTAGAATTCGAAGAAAAGAATGGCAGAAATTATATTTGTTTAATTAAAAGTATTTTATTTTTAACAAAATAAATGAAGGACCCTACACGATTTAATTTTCGACCAAGAAAATTATATTTGTACAAAAAAGTTGATTCTCAAAAAAAGACATGGATTTTTAACCAAATAGTTGAAATTTCAACTAAAAAGATAAGTTTTCACCGAAAATGGAAGATTACATACAAAAATATATACATTTGGAACCAAAAATGAAAAATTTATGTTTGAGTTAAAATTTTTATTTTAATTAAAAATAATTTTAAATCAAAAACCGCTAAAATAAGCCAAAACGAAAGTTTAACAAAATACATGAATTTACAACTATAAGAGATAATTTTTCAACCCAAAATGGAGTATTAAAATTTGTAGTTAAAAAAATGTGTAGAAAAAAATTAATTATCAAACAAATAGTTTAACTTTCCACTGAAATGATAAGTTATCACTGAAAATGTAATCATTAATTTTTCAGTTGGGAAAATTAATCTTCAAGTAGAAAATATACGAATTTTCTGAAAAAGGGTAAATGATTAACCCTAAAATATAAGTTTTTAAATAAAAAAGATGAATTTTCTACACAAATACATAAATTAAAAAAAATACGGATTATAAACAAAATAAATGAATTTTCTACCATGACAGATAATTTTTCAGCCAAGAACGGAATAGTTAAATTTTCAGTTAAACAATAAATCTTAAACAAAAAAAACAATTTTGAACAAAATAGTTGAATATTCTGCTGCAAAGCAAAATTTTTAAACAATATCTATTTCTACTAAAAATGAAAAAATTAAATTTTCAGTGAAAAAGTTAATTAAAAAAAAAATACTCATTTTATATCAAAACACGTTCGATTGAAACAAAAGGCACCAATCTTAACCAAAATGATGAATTTTCATCTATAACAGATGAACTTTTAACAAAAAATGAAAACTTGTAGTTAATAAAATAATTTTTCACTAAAAAAGATAATTTTTTATAAAATAATGTATCATCAACCAAGTTGTTGAATTTTTAACTGAAAAGGCATCCACCGAAAATGGAAAAGTTAATTTTTTGGAAGAGAAAATTAATTTTCAACCAATTACATACATTTTAAGCCAAATAGTAAAATTTTTAACTGAAAAAGATAAATTTTCAGCGAAAATGTATTACTTAATTTTCAATGGAAAAAATTAATTTTTAATTAAAAACATACAAAATACCTGAATTTTCAACTAAAATGATGAATTTTCTACAAAATAGTTCATTTTTCAGCAATAAAATATGAAAATTTTAACCGAAAAGATCAATTTTTAACTATAACGGATAAATTTTCAATCAGAAATGAAATAAATCAATTTAAATATACGAATTTTCAACACAATAGTTGAATTTTCAAAAAAAAACTAATTTTCAAAAAAATGCCTAAAGTTTGCACCAAATAGTTGAATATTCAACTGAAAAAGATAACTTTTCAGTGAAAATGTAATAGTTAATTTTTCAACCAAAGAGATGAATTTCAAACTAAAGTGATGAATCTTAAAAAAATTAATTTTTAAGAAAAGAGTTCAATACTGATTCAGATAGTTGAGTTTTCAAACAAGAAGTTGCTTTTTTAACCAAGAAGAATAATTTCGTATAAAAAATATGAATTATCAAGAAAATACTTGAATTTTTCAGTCAAATGATAAATCTTCAACCAAAAAGATTAATTTTTTACCTAAGCTGACAAATCTTAAACTAAAAAATGTATTTTTTCAACCAAAAATGAAATTGGTAAATTTTCAGTCAAAGTAAATAATTCTTAACCAAGCATAAAAACAAATTTTGCACTAAATAGTTACATTTTTAACCAAAGAGATGAATTTTTAACCAAGAAGATTTAAAAAATAGGAATAATCCACAAAAGCCCATGAATTTCTAACCAAATGCTTCGAAATTCTAAACCAAAGAGATGGATCTTTAACCAAAAAATGAATTTTTTTAAATTAGTTCAACTTTCAAGCAAGTAGTTGAACTTTTTACCAAAAAAGATTATTTTTTAGCAAAATAGTTGCATTTTTTACAAAAAAATTATATTTTGAAGCAAATTTTAGAATTTAGAAGCAAACGAGATGAATTCCGAATTAAAAATTTACTACTAAACTTTAAAAAAAACTCAACCAAAAACAGTTGGATTTTCTTATTTGTTTCCAAATCAGAATTATCTTAAAAAGGGAAAAAAAGAGTTTATGGGCTACCCCTAATCTATTAAGATAATCTTTAAATTATATCAATCTTTTCAATAAAAAAAAGTCTACAAAATTTGATTAAAAGTATCCCCTTACTAGAATCAAATAGTTTAAACAACTTATTTATTGTCCGATAGACGGTTACATAAAATTTAATTTACATTTCGTATTCGAAAATAGGACAAGGGTCAGCTTAAGTGTCACATGACATGTCATTTATAGGGGCGGTCCACCAAAATGTCACTAATTGTCCCAAGAAGGAGGGATGACCCTTAAATATAAATACCAGGAAAACTTTTCCATCCCCACCCACTTTTTTTACCAGGGTCGAGATTTGTGCAGGTTCCAATAGGAATCACTTATTTTCTTCTGGCGGATGGCAGCTGCCAAGTAGAACTTTTTCCTCAACGATAGAACTCCAACCGAAATTTTTTATTTCTCGTCGATCATTGGCTTCCATATTAGATAAATGCCTGGACCACGATGCATCAATTTGTGAATGCACCCCAGAGAATTGCCAAGTGGTGCAAAAAATAAAATAAAATAAAAATAAGGGGAAGGGAAAAACTTGATGTGGTCGCTTAAAATTCAGTTACTCAAGCCACTTAAATTCGAGAGTAAGAACTTGGCAAGACTATCGAACCATACTTTTCCTTCGAGATCCGGCAGTTTCGATGTTCAACTAAATGCACTTACACTCGAGGTTCTTTCAACAGCTAGAAATTCAAATTCCATTTTTTTATTTCTTATTCTTATTCTATCTCGAATTCCCGTATTTCAAATTTCTGTTACAAATACAGCTAAAATTGCAGTTTGTGGTATTGTACTCTCACCCACTGTGCTCTACGGTAGCAAAACACACAGTGGTGCACAGTGGGTCCCGGTACATAATTATATATTGCAATTTCAGATTTATTTGTTCTAGGGATTTGACAAGAGTCAAAGACATTTTTGAGATATTTTAGGAATATTCATTGTATTAAATAATAAGAAATATATATATTTTTAAAAAAAGGTTAAATTGCAATATTTAATTCTGTACTTGCACCCACTGTGATGTACATTATCGGGAACTGGACCTACCTGTAAAAGGATAAGAGTAAAATTAACTATTAATTAAGTACCCGTAATTAAGTAAAATTAATAATTAATTAAATTTGTCCATTAACGATTTACTGCATAAATTGCGCTGGAGATTCATGCTAACTTCGTTAATTTTCCAGGTCTCGCGTAAGTACAGCAGAGTGGGTGAGGATACGGAATTATATATTGCAAATTCAGATTTATTTGTTATAGGGATTTGACAAGGGTCAAAAAATTGTTTGAGATATTTTGGGCATGTTCAGAGAATGAAACAAGAATGACTGACCAAACAAGTATATAGTCGACTTTGTTAATTAATTGATTAATCGACCACGCATTCATTACGCAGAAATTGAATGTCAACTGCATTTTTGTGATAATTTGCCCTTCTTGGTTAAAAATTAATGTATTTTGTTTGAAGCTTTTTAATTAAAACTGAACTATTTGGTTAAAAACTCATGTATTTTGTTGCAAATTCGTCTTTTTTCTCAGCAAATTGATCTTTTTGTTTAAAAATTGAACTATTGTAGTGAAAAATGTAAATGTTTTGTTGTAAGTGTATTGTTTTTAGTTCAAACTGAATTTTTTAACTTAAAATTTAACTATAGAATTTCTAGTAGAAAATGTATCTTTTTGAGTTGAAAATTCATCTTCTTGGTTAATTAATGTTCTTGTTTGAAAATTAAATTATTTGCTTGAAAAATAATCTTGATAAATAACTATTTATTTTTAAAGTATTTTCATGCAATTTCGTCTTTTTTGTTAAAAAGTTAATCTTTTTGCTTGAAAATTAAAGTTTTTGGTTTCAAATTAAATTATTTTGGTGAGCTATTTATTTTTTATTGACATTTTTTTTTATTGGGAAATTTTTGTTTTGAAACTTTAACCATTCTTTTATTATTGAAATGATTGAAAATTGAACTATTTCTTGGAATTTTTTTTTCTGTTCAAAATAATTTTTTCCGTTGAAAATGTAAATATTTTTTTTCTTCAATATATTTTTTAGTTGAAAATTCATGTTTTTGTTGAAAATTAAATCATTTGGTTAAGAGTTCATGTTAGTTTAAAATTTTTTTAAGTATTGTAAAATAAAATTTTTTCTTGGGTAAAAAGCACCTTTTTTCTTGAAAATTTGTCTTGTTGAAAATTCTAACATTGATCGATTTATTAAAAATTTAACGCAGGTTATAAGGAAATCAAAATGAAATATTTCAGTGCTAGCCTGTTTTTAAATTACAATTACATTTTTTTAGCTAACCTATTCTACATGCCTGCATATTTTTGTTAGAAAAAAAATAATTTAATAACTACCATTCCAAATATAATAATAAATCAATTTAAATTTACCTAATAATTAATATAAGAATCACATCGAATATACACCATTAACTTATTTCCCATTTTTCAGATTCATTTCGGAGTAGGCGTAATTAATAATAATTGAATTAATAAATGAATATAATGAATAAACATTTGTTTAAAAATTCAAGTATGTTGTTAAAAATTCGACTTTTTTGTTCGAAAATTAATTCATTTACTAGAAAGTTATTTTTTAAATTGAAAGTTTAATTATTCCATTATATTGAACAATCTATTAAAAATTTTAAAAAGGTCATAAAGGACCAAAAATGAAATTGTTTAGTGCTAAACTGTTTTTGATTTACAATTATATTTTTTCTACCTATCCTATTGTATATTGAATATTTTGTATTAAAAAAATGTAATAACTACCACTCCAGCTAGCATAAATTCCATAAATAAATAATATTCTTTTGTGACGTGAAAGCGAAAGTTTTGGACAGAATTTTCTGTTAACTAAATAAGTAATTAAGGATTGAATGAACGTCGAGGTCAAATGAGACCTTAATGACAAGAGTTGCGTTGTTAAATTAATGCGTTTATATTTAACCCTCTACTGATATAACCCTATTAAACTGTATTGTTAAGCCACAAGGGTCGAGAAGCTGCTTTAATTACCACTAAATCGACGTTACCACATAACTACACAATGAGAATAAAATACAGTGAATTTCCGCCTATTTTAACGACCTTGAAACGTAAACGATCGATAATTTGATGGCCGGAGGGGCCCCCACCTCTACCGCGACCTTCAGGTTATTATTGTCAAACGAAGTTTATTGGCTGCCCCGATCATGTATCGATGAGGGCGCTGTGTGCAACTTTTTCAATAGCGCATGTGCTGAAAAGCCCGGGTAATTTTAAATCAATCAATAATATCAATAATACACATAAATATCAATAAAACAAATCTTTCCTTTTGAAAATTTAATAACATTGAACCAAGAACTTTTGCTATTATAATAAATCACAGATTAAGGAGAAATTTCAATTATTCAATATTCTTTACATCCAAATTTTAGCTAGATATCACGTCTGTCAAACATAATTTTAATTTAGAGATGTTATTTATTTTTCAAAATAAATTTTTATAAATTATTTCAGACAGGGGAATGCAATTTTATTTTGAGAAAAAATCTTATTTGAAAGTGTTCATACGTTGATTTTGACTTCAGTTTCGTATTGGATCGAGAGCGGTTATATTCAAAATAATATCAAACTTCTGGAAAATCAAGAATTATAAAGATATTGATATCAAATTTTTAAGCTTTTTGAAGATATTTAAAGATTTTAAGAAAATCAAAAATTTTTTTTGATGTTTGCTAAAAGAATATGAAACTATTTTTTACATTTAAAAATATTTAAAATGTAGTTGAAAAAATGTTTGATAAATAAATATCAATTAAATAAATATGAATTTTAAAAAAATTCGAGAAAGTCTAAGATAAATTAAGAAGTTTTGAAAAGATTCCAAAAGAATTTAAAACTTGAGAAGATTTCAAAACATTCAAAAAGAAATATATATTTTTGAAGAAGCGCTGAGAAAGCTTAAAAGAATTTTGATAATAGAACATTTTATCGAAATTGTAGGAAAAATTCGAATTCAAAGATTATCACAAATTGCTTATTAGATACCTAGAAAATTGTTTAATTATTTAAAAAAAAAAATTTTAATAGAATCTTTAAAAAAAAATTTAAACGAATTTTTATAGGTAAAAAAAGAACAACTTTTTGGGTTTAAAACCTATAAATTCTTGTAGTTGTATTTTATTTTAAATTCTTGTGGGAAATTGAAACTATAATCAACTACAGTTTGTAATTTTGGTTGTAATTTATTGCATTTATTTGTAGATACCTGTTAAAATGACTTAAATTATTATTTTTAAGTTTATGAATTAACAAAAATTTAATTTTTTTGGATGAATAGTATACTATTATATTTTTGTTTGAAAATTAATCTTTTTTGCTAACAAAATTTGTTGAAAATTTATTGATTTTGATGAAAATGCAACAATATCATCCTTTTTGATTGATATTTTTTCTCTTTCTTCGCTGAGCAAATGTTTCTTCGTTAATAATCTGATTTTTTTGTTGTTCAGAATTATTTATTTTAACTAAAAATACAACTATTTGGTTGAGAACTTAATTATTTTAATGTAAATTCAACAGTTTTATTTTTAAAAATTTTAGTTAAAACTTTAACTATTTTATTGAAAATTCATCTTTTTGTCTGAAAAATTCAATCATTGATTGAAAATTCAGCTGCTTAATTCTGAAAGTAAAAATTAAAGATACTCGAAAAATTCAGAAATATCATGTTATCGAAATTCCCACTTAATTCAGTTTTAAATTCTCAAAAAAAAATTATATTTAATATGTTTATCGGTTTAAATACGATAAGAAACGATATAAAATTAAAAAGATTATACTAAAGATTAAAAATATTATTTTGTTGTTGTTGAGAATTTAAAATGTTTCTGATTTCGAGAATTCAATAATTTCTCAAAGTTTAAATTTCACAATTTTTGAAACTCTGGCTTAAAGTTTCGAGAATTTTAAATTTCTGAAATTTTCTAGTGTAATTAAATAAATTTACGAAGACTTTAACTTAATTTTTCCAAATTTATCAATTTTTTTAAAAATTCATAATAGAAATTACTTCATTTGGCCTAAATTGAAAAAGCGAGAATATTGAAAAATACCTCAAATATAATTATCGAAACAGAAAAGTTTGCGAAAAATAAAAATTTTCGAAATTTTAAATTACAAAAAAAAGTAAAACTACCAAAATGGTTCATTGACAAAATTTGAATATTCCAAATGTAAAATTTGGCAAAACTAGAACAATTCAGATAAAAATATTAAATTTAAATATTGAAGGGGAGACGTATTTGAAATTTTTGGTAATTAGAAATTTCAAGAATTTAATAATTCGTAAACTTGAAATTTCGTTATTTTGGAAATTTCAGTCAAAAAATTTCGGAAATTTGGAATTTAATAATTTCTCTAGTTTTATTAACTTTTAATTTCGGAGTATTAATTTGAACTTTTCTAATATGATAATTACATTTTCGAAATTAAAAAAAGACTTGATATTTTGACAATATGTATTTCATATTCTACAAAAATAAGTCTTTCTATATATGAAGCGATAGTTTTGCGAGGGGAAAACTCACAAGATATCTTTTTCATTTTACTATTACTAAAAAAAAAATAGTTTAAGGTGACCTTTTAGAAAAAGGCACTAATGTTAAATTTTAAATTTAATCAAGTGTAATTATATATTTAATTTTTCTAATCTTGTTTCAAAGATTTGAAAGAGAAAAGATGTCCACTACTAAGGGAAAAATTAGCATTAAATCCATCAAATATTCGTAACGATATTTCTTGATTCGATATTAATTCCTTCTCTGAGTACAAGCTACAGCAAAGAGAATTACATTCTGTTAATTTTTTCCGAAAATACAATTTCTTAAACAAAAATTTCGGTAATTTTTTCATAATTAACCTGAATGTACAAGTAGATTTAGTACGAGTCGTAGGCGAGCAAGCACGAGCCGAAGACGAGTGTGCGAGCCGAAGACGATTGAGCGAGCTGAACACGACTGTGCGAGCCACATACGAGTGTGCGAGCCGAATTCGAGTTCATCTTGAATTCGAAAATCTTTTCTTTATTATCATCTATAAAAAGAAATAAAAAATTCATCACTGGCTTCAGCCAGGGCTTAATATTATTTTTAGCGGGTGAAAACATTTATAAACTGAAAGTACCCCTACCCATAATTCTGCATGAGAAAACCCAACGAAACCTGCAATTTTCCATGACGGAGTCCTAAAAGAGAAATGAGTGAGAACAACCAGCCAAGCGAAGTAAAAAAAGAATCGTTGAAAATATCTCAGGGTACTGTTGGCTTTTGAGGGTGGCTTAGTTCAACCTGAACACAAGGGTGTCGTTACACGGGTCGCATTCCCTCCAAATGAAGCAAATCAGCATGGCATAAAGTCCAGAACATTAGGATCAATTTTCTCGGAAGTGGAAAAATATAAGGCAGGAAAAGAAAAGCAAAAAGTCACATTTTTATCGTGTATTTAATTCTGATTTTGATTAATTCCAAAGTTGCTTTTGTAGAAAATAATAATTATCATTCATCTAAAAAAAGCTTCTGTTTGGAAAGATTGAGATAATTATTGTTTATCTATGTTTGGAATATCATCGATTCGATTATCAAATAAAATTATTTTAAAAAACATTGAAAAATTGCCTGAATTATAAAAAAAAAACACTGAAATTTTCATATCTTTGCAGGATTTTAAACACATTTTAGGAAAAGTTCAAATCATTTTAAAAAGTTTGGAAATCTTGGATAGTTAAAAAAATAACTTAAATTTCGAAAAAATTTCAAAAAATTAGAAGCAAAGTCGAGAATGAAATAATGTACATGCTTATAAAGAAAATTATTTTTAAATTAGAATAAGTTCTAAATATTTTTATAATATTTAAAAAGATTTTTAAAAAATAGTCTTGAAAATATTTCAAAACTTTTAAAACAAATTTTAGACCTTTAAAGATTTCGAACAAGAAACTTAGAAGCTTTTAAGGATTTTGAAAGGTTACAAGGGAATAAAATAATTGTAAGAAAATTCCTTAAAAAGTTCCAATTCATATTTTATTTTGGAAAATATAATTTTTAAAGAAATTTTTTTAAGGTTTTAAAGCATTTTATAATATTTTTAAAAATGTGCAAGATTTCAAAAGCTTTTGAAGAATTTTGAAGGTTACAAGAAAATAAATTGTTGTTTCAAGGTTCCTGGAAAATTTTGAAATTATTTTTCATGTAAAAAATAAGAGAGAATTTAAAAGGATTTCAAAACACTTCAAATTTTTTCCTAAAACTTCGAAATAGAATGTAGAAGATTTTGAAACGAAATTTTAGAAAAAATTTGAGTAAATTTAAGGAATATTTAGAAGTTTTTCAAATATTAAAAAATAGTTTTAACCGTGGAAATATTTTTAAAAATTTAATTAGAGAATGTAGACTTTTTAAGATTTTTAATAAAGAATTGATAAGCTTTTAAAGAATTTTAAAAGGTTATAAAAGAATAACAGAAATGTCTTTTTAAAAAATCTCAACTTTTTGGTCGATAATTAATCTGTTTTATTTGAGGATTCAACTATTTCGGTAAAAATTCCTTTTTCCTGAATGAACTAAATTTTTTTAAATTTAAAATAACAATTTTTTATTTGAAATATCAATTAGTACATTTTTTTGTAGAGAACTAATATTTTTTGTTTTAACATTTCACTGCTTGGGTAAAAATTGAATTATTTTGTGAAAAATTCACTTTTTTTAGTTGAAAATTTATCATTTTATTAAAAAACTTATCTTTTTGGTTGAAAATTGAACTAATTGATTAAATGTTGAACTACTTTTTTTAAATTAATGTTTTTGATCGAAGATTTATCATTTCAGTTGAAAATGTATGTCTGGTTAAAAGTTTAACTACTTTTTTGAAAATTCGTATTTTTTGACAGAAAATTCGTCTTTTTGTTTGAAAATTTATCTAATAGGTTAAAAACGGTTCTAGTTCGTTAAAAATTAAACTACTTAAAAAAATTCATCTCATTAGTTGAAGGATAATTTTGGAAATTGAAAAATTGAAAAGTTGAACATTTATTTCTTTAGTTCAAAGTGTAATAATTTCGGTGAAAATTCGTTTTTATTGGTGTAAAATTCATCTGTTTTGTTAAAAATTCAACTATTTGTCCCTTTTGGTAAAAGTGTTCCTTTTTTTGTTCAAAAATGATACTGTTTGAGAATTTTTTGTATAGTTAAGGACTAAACTATTCTATTAAAAATTCATCTTTTTCGGATGAATTAAACTCTTTTGATTTGAAATTTTATTAAGTTGAAATATCAATTATGTATTACATTTTTTCTTGTGGAATTTATGTTTTCATATTGTTGAACATTGAATATATTATTACAAATTTTTAATTTAAAAAACAAATAAACACATAAATCTAAGATATAAAAAGTTATTCGAAATGTTTATTTCATCCACCTCTTTCATTTTCTGCACAACTCCACGCAAAGGGCTTGAATTTGACCCAGATTCGCATAAAATTGGTTAATATTAAAACGCAAAAGTGGATCTCAAAATAGAAGCTCTATATTCTAATTCCCTTAAAATTAAGTAATCATCCTATGATGAACTGAAAACTGGAATTTGATAGACGATCTTAAATTCGAATAAAATGTATCTTATAAAAATTAATTTGAAAATAATATTTAATTCATTTGAAACTGATTTTTAATTTAAAAAAATAATATTTAATAGCAAACCAGGCACTTAAATTTTGATATAAAGGCTAATAAGTAAAGAGTTAGAATCTAGGTAGCGAGCAAGGTTAGTTTTTTTTCTTCAAAAGGTTGCTTTTAACGAGCAAACATTTAGTCTCCAACTGCAATTACGTATTTGTACAGAGTTTTTTTGTTAATTAGAGAGACAATGAGCTAACATAAATTATTTATTGTCGGACTTAAAGTTGACTGGATCGCAAATTCTGAATGAAAACTGCCTTTTTAGGAGTCTATCAAGCGGGAAACATGATTACTTTTTGTTGAGTGATTGAATCCTGGCCAACAAATCGATAATGTGTTGCTTGCCAGGATGGTGACAGAAAACATGATATGCACTTTCAGTGAAAATGAATAGCAAAATAAATAATAGAGGATCAATTTTTCTTTTTTCGTATTTATTTATTGCACTAGGAATCATGATTGAGTAAATAAATATTATTATTATGAATATTATTATTACTACTCCGACCCAGGTTGCTGATCAATCTCTCTAGCAATTATCCCGGGCGAAGTGCTATACAGAGTCACCATTTAAAGCTCTCCACGTGGGCCCATTAGTATCCCATTTGTGTTAATCAATCTATTAGTATCCTAGAAAATATTCGAATTTTTTAATTTTTTAAAATATTATAAAACTAGAATTAGAACAGAATCGAATTTGATACAATTTTAGGAAAAATTCGATTAACTTGAAAAGATATTGAGAAGTTTGAAAAATACTTGATGACACTTTAAAATTTGAAAGGTTTTCAAAAAATATGAAAACAAAATGTAGAGTACATTTTTAAGTAATAAATTTGTAATAAAATATATTAATAATAATAATGAGTAGTAAATTTTTAAGAAATTTTATTACAGAATTTAGCAGGATTTAGGAATTTTAAAAAAAAATTAGGAAGAATTCGAATCATTTTAGAAGATATGTAGAAGTTTTGAAAAGATTAGAATATAATCGAAAGTTTGGAATGATTCCAAAAAACAAAATATAAGTTTTTGAAGATTAAGAAAAAATTTTTTGAAGCTTTTTAAGAATTTTGGGAGGTTTAAAAAAACTTTTTAAGATTTCTGGGTAAATTTTAAATGATTTTTTTAATACAAAAAATTAATTTCAAGAATGTCTACCAAAAGAGATGCACTTTCATTGAAAGAGTTGAGCTTTCAGTCCTCAAAGTAAGGAATTCAATTTTTAATCTATAAAGACGAATTTTCAATAAAAATGTTGAATTTTTAACCAAATAGTTGAATTTTTAACCTGCAAAGAAGTTGCAATTCTTAATAAAGAGTTTTATTTTTAATATAAAAATATACATTTTTTAGACGAGATTTGAATTTTCAACCAAGAAAGATGAACGTTCAACTAAGAATTTTTGTACCAAAGATGATTAATTTTCAATCCAGAAAACGAATTTCCTATTTCCAAAGAAAAATTTTCAAAAAAACAATTAAATTTTCGAAAAAGATGACTACCCAAATTGTTAAATATAAATAAAAAATTAATTCCTATCAGGGAGTTGAATTTTTAAACAAAAAAGATCAAATTTCTATCCAAGCAGATACATTTTTTAACAAAAGAGTTGAATTTTCAGACAAAAAACATTTTTCAGCCAAGAAAAAAAATGTAAAAAAAATGACAAGATTACAACAAAAAATCGTAATTTTCAACCAAAAAGGATGTCATTTTAACAAAATAGTTGAATTATTAAACAAAATATTAAATTTGTCAATAAAAAGTTGAACTTTCCATATAAAAATATTTACTTGAAAAAAAATTTTTAATTTTAAATAAAAAACAGTCGTATATAGTCCAAAAAAATATTCTCAACGAAAAATGTAAGATTTGACATTTCAACCAAAAATGTTTTAATTTTAAATCGAAAACAGTTAAATTCAACCAAAAAGGCGAACTATCTTCAAAAAATTTAAATTTTCCAACCGAAAATATAAATTTTCAGCCGAAATAGTAGAATTTCCTATCCAAATTTTTAACAAAATTAATTTATTAATAAATTTTTAACAAAAGACTTGAATTCTGAGGCAACAAACATTTTGAAGTCACAAGAAAAAAAATGTCAACCAAATAGTTGAATTTTCAATAAAAAATTTTGATTTTTAACACAATATTTAAATTTTTAACCAAGAAGTTGATGTCTCAATGAAAAATATTAATTCTCAAAAGAGACTTCAATTTTAATAACAAATCAGTCGAATTTAATCCAAAAAGATGAATTCTCAACGAAAAATTAATATTTGATATTTCCACCAAAAATATTTTAATATGGAAAAGGCGAATTATTTATAAAACCTTCGAATTTTCTAACAGAGAATATGAATTTTCAATTAAAAGTTAATTTTCACCAAAAGAGTCGAATTTCCAGGCAAAAAACATTTTGCAATCAAGAAAGAAAAAAAATGTCAACCGAGCACTTGAATTTTTCACTAAACATTTTAATTTTTACCCCAAAAAAATGGTTTTAAACCAAAATTGTTGCATTTTTATAAAAATAATTGAAATTGGAACCAAGAAGTTGAATTTACATTTAAAAAAATTAATTTTCTACAAAAAAAAGTTGATACTTTAACGCAAAAAATATTTTTATTTTAAATAAAAAACAGTCGAATTTAACCCAAAAGGATGAATATTTAACAAAATTGTTGCATTTTTGTCAAAACAATTCAATTTTAAACCAAGAAGTTAAATTTTTAATGAAAAATAAAATAGTTGATATTTTACCACCAAGATAGATTATACTTTTAAATAAAAAGCAATAGAATTTAACCCAAAAAGAATGAACTTTTTTTACAAAATTGTTGCATTTTTATCAAATCAATTTAATTTTAAATCAAGAAGTTAGATTTTCAGTAAAAAAGATTAAATCTCAACAAAAATAAAATAGTTGGTATGTTAAACAGAAAGATATTTAAATTTTTACTGAAAAACAGTCGAATTAAAACCAAAAAAGTCAATTCTGAACGAAAATAGGAGATTATGTACTTAAGCACTAAAGTTGAACTCTATACGAGGATGCAGAATTTAACGTGTGAGCCGAAGGCTAGGACAGTAAAGCGGCATCCGAGTATAAAACAACTTTACTGCCGTGGTGCATACGATACTTTACCTGAAATAGACAGAATAAGAGCTCTTTTCTGGAAAACTTCGTAGTTAAACTTAGTTTTAAAATGAATCTTTCTCACTCTTTTCTTTCTCCTTTTTGTCACTTTACATGCCACTCGTTGCAGTACAATAAAGTTCTATTTTACTGCCGTTCCGCGGGCAGATAAAGTGCTCGTGTTCTGCCTATTTCAGATACCTAAATGAAATATTTGACATTTCAAAAAAATATATTTTGATTTTGAATAAAATAAGTAGAATTTAACACAAATAGATCATTTGCCAAATACCATTAACCCTTTAAGTGCACACTGGGTGTCTAAGACCCCCGCGTGTCAACGCTGATTTGTTCAGGTGCTATTAAATATTTTGTTACAAAAAAATTATCAGATACTGTTTAATATATCGTATTTAAAGTAAATCTGGTTATATAATGATTTATTAATTTTTTATTTGTTTAAAATATTTTTGAAGAAAAACATGAAAAATGGATTTTTTTACTAAAAAATTCACAAATATCGCAATTTTTAATATTTAGACCTAAGAATTTAGATTTATATTCTCAAATTACTGCAATATTGATGCTTCCAAAAAAGATAATTACTTGCCAAATCGAAGAATCAATTTTTATGATCAAAAATGCTAAATATATTATCAAGTTTTTTACATATTTAATCAATGTATTTTCTGAAGAAACATAGAAATAGTAAAAAATACATTGAAGTACAAAAGAGGAACACAAAAAATGATGTGTATATCATTGTTATGCTTATATTTTATTCTATACCGTAGATGACGACAATTACTCAATTTTGTTAGATTTTGTACGCCGTATGAGTTTTTCAATTTTTTTTTGGGTGTCCAACACCCCCAATGCACTTTAAGTGTTACAAAAATGACTTTCAAGATTCGCTGATTGTGTTATTAACTCCAGAAAAAAGTGTGCACCATGAACAGGAGTAAAAATTGTTTAAATAATTAATAAGCACGTTAAGTTAGAAAAATTCTTAAAGAAATCCATCCACTACATCATTTATCCCGAAGATAATAAACTTTTCATGATTCATAGACAAGAAAAAAATTATTTAGAATAATAATAATTGTTGATAACATTGGAAATTAGTTTAAAAATATTAGAAACTCGTTACTTGTCAAATATAAATAATAAATTATTTTTTTCATTAACGTCTCTGGCATGCATTTTTAATAAAACTAATATTTTGCATTTTTTAAGAATTTCCCGGGCACAAAGCAAGGAGGTTGGAGGCGTCAAAATTAAAAATTATGAATGAAAATTATTGCTAAAGCATTCCTTAAGAAGTAATCAAACTTTAATTTACAAAATGTTAATAAAAAGTACTTCTTTTTTCCATTGTATCGAAAACTAACTTTTTCAATTTTATACCCCGTTTTAATTTCTCCCCACTTCCCCTCCTCGCTCCACTCACTTCCCAAAAACTCACTTTCCCCTACTTCCCTGATCTCCCCTCCCATCACTATTCTTTCTCACTCCCCTGTCACCTACTCACGCCCCCTCCCCTCATCCCTCCTACCATACTATCCCTCTCTTCCCCACTATTCTACCACTATGCCCCACTGCCCTACCTCTAT
>NC_046659.1:139780644-139876458 GCF_010883055.1 Belonocnema kinseyi | reverse complement strand
CCTCCATCACTTCCTCCCCTCTGACCCCCACCCCTCACTTCCCCTTCTTGGAAAAAAGTACTACAGAGGGACGGACGGACACTCAACCGAAACCAAAAGGGTTTCAACCCGTGGTTACGAAACCCTAAAAAGGGAATTCCCTTTTCCGGAAAACAAACCAAAAGGGTGGGGGGATTGATCAACAAAAATCGAAAGTCTATTATCGGGCCATCATTATTTGGACAATACTGAATACTAATGAAAATGGTATATGTGCTTGTGACTGTATAGTGCCTTTATCGTTTTAGAATATTTATGTAATGAATATATGATGCGAATATTTTCTGTGAAAATGGGAATATTGTGAGTGGAATGGGTACTTTTCATGCTCGAAGGGAGAAATCTCTCTGGCGCATGGATGTGAATATGTCAATGAAGAACCTATAAGAAATATGCGATAGGAGTTCCTATTGTATAGATGTACATTTTTTAAAGAAAGTCTTTCCGGAGCAATTTTCATTCTTATTCTTCGATCAATGATTGTCTTTTTCAGACTTCAAAATCTACAATTAATACCCAGAAAATAAAAAGCTAACGAGGCATGCCTAACAATTTTGCAACCTTTTTAATTTTGTATAAATTATTAATAACCGAGGATTTTGTACCTAATTTTCTAAAGATTACTTATTTGCGTATCTATATTATTGGTCTTACAAAAAATATCTTTGAATAAACTTACACAGAAAAGTTTCAATTTTGAGAAGATGACAAAATTGCCTCGTGCTGGCCTTATTACTAATTCGGTAATCTCGATACGTAAATAGGCCGCCTGAACCGTTTCCAGTCGAAATGAATAATATTGCGCAATATACTCAACTGAGTACTCGCGCAATGCGGGTCTTCTGAGGCGAGAGCTGCAACCGTATCTCGCCCTGCTCCCTGATAAACTTTCGGTGCCAGCAGTTCTAGGAATTACAAAACCGGACCGACTTCTATGAGACCTGGAGCATATTTTAAATTTTCAAATATTTATTTAAAAACATTTTTAAATTAAAATCTATTCCTAAAAGAAATTATGTATTTATTAAGATCAAAACAGTGTTAGGTAGTAACTTGTTATAAGTAAGTAGTAACTAAGTTAATAAAAAGTTACGTTATTTGTAACTTTTAGGGTAACTTTGTTACTAGTTTGAAAAGTAACTTATAACGTAACTACTTCGTTAGAAAATCAGTTGTTTGGCTGAAGATTCATAATTTTCTTGAAAATTCATTTTTTTGTTTTCGTAAATTTAACTAATTTCTTTCAAATTTGTTTTCTTTGCAGAAATTTAAAATATTTTGATAGAAAATTCAACTATATTTTTGAAGATTAATTTTTTCATCAAATTTAATATTTTTGGTAGAAAAAATCGCTGATCTGGTAGAAAATTCATATAATTTCTTGAAAATTTAACTATTTTGGTAGAAAGTAAAACTGTTTGGATGAAAAGTAACTTTTTTTTTAAATTCATCCTGTTGGCTTCAAAATTCAACTCTTTTGTGGACAATTTGTCTATTTAGCTGAAAAATTCAACTATATAAATAAATTTTTTTTCTTAATTCAAAATTCTGCTTTTTCGTTTAAATTTTTTTTCACTTGTAAAAAAAATTACTTTTTTCAACTATTCTGTTCTTTTCTGATTGAAAATATAACTACTTGGTTCAAAGTTAAACTACTTTGTTAAAAATTCCTTTTTTTGGTTAAAGATTCATAATATTTGTTAAAAATTTATCTCTATGGTTGAAAATTTAATTATTTCGTTTCATTTATTTATTATTTCACAGAAAATTAAAATATTTTGGTATAAAATTCAACTGTTTGGTTGAAAATTAACTTTCTGTTGGAAATTTAACTCCTTTGTTTCCAATTCGTTTTTTTGCTTTGAAAATGGTAGAAAATGATACTATTTCATAAAAATTAAACTTTTTGTCAAAAATTCATATTTTTGGTTTAAAAAGTCAACTCTGTTATTAAAAAGTGCAGTTTCTAGTTTGAAATTTTTTTTTTTTTTATAACAAAAATTCTGCAGAGGGTTCACCTACTTTGTTAAAATTTCATCATTTCTGGTTGAAAATTTAATTGAACGCCTGAAAGTTAATTCACTTTGTTAAAAATCCAGTTAAAAACGTGTAAAGAAATGTTTTCAAAAATAAAAAACAACGCAGCTTTCATCTTCAAATATCAAGATAAGAAGAATTTCAATTGTATTATTTTTAAAAACCAAAGAAATCTTTGATTTCATTTAGGTTGAAAAACAGTAATTAAATATTGTTTTTTTTAAATAATTAAAAACTGAAGAATTGTAAATTTCTGTTAATTTTATTGTGATTTAATATTTTCTGCATAAGTTTGTATACATACATTTTTTGTAAGATCAATAGATATAGAGATAAAAAACATTTTTAAACCAGGTCCTAATTATCTAATTATTAATGACTTTTAAAAAATTCATTAAATTCTAAAACAAAAATTTTAAACACTTCAAACAGTTAAAATTTGGAATTGTTCAATTTTTTAAGTTTCGAGGTTCAAGCGTTTAATTAGAAACATTTGAAATTTTTTAATATTCAGTTTTGAATGCCTAAGCTAAAAAAAAAAATTTATTATAAATTTTATTGATTAAAGAGTCCTGCTCATATTCTAAGGAAGAGGATAAAAAGATTGTATTTGTTAAGTGCCGAATTTGCTAAATTTTTTATTTTTTATCAAATAGATTTTAATTGATTAATTTTGAAAACGTGGATATTCCAACGTTTAATTTGCAATATTTATAAATTTTAAATAATTCAGTTACTTGAATGCCTGGTTTGAAAATAGTTCCTTTTTTATTTAAATTTTATTAATGAAATACTCTTCATTGATAATTGCTTAGTTAAAATTTTTCTAAATATATTTAAAAAGAGTGGTACGAACTGGATATACGTACAGGCTGGATAATGTGAATTTTTAAATATATTTCATTATAATTTTTCCAACAAATAATTGTAATATATTGAAATAAAAATTTTGGAATAAAGAAATTTAAAATGGTGAATCCCATATAGTGGACAAAATGAAAAAATGGTTACATTATGTTTAAAGGCGGTTTTCTGAGATTTTTGGATTTTGGTTTCGAATCTAAAGTAAAAAATTCAATTGAAAAAATCCAAGATGGCAGATCTAATGCGGTGAAAAAATGCAAAATTGGTCACTTTATGTTTGAAAATGAATTTTTAAAAAACAGCATTGATAAAATTCTTCAAAAAAATTCAAAAAATACTTCGAAGTGTATTAACTGCGTTAAAAAATTTCAATTCTGTAGTAGTATTTTTGTATTTGGATTGGAAAAATTAATATTTAACTTTTGGTTAAAATATCCATGAGTTTTTTTTTATTTGGGAACCGAAGTAAGCTGCACACGTTCCTTTTAAGGATTTACATACGTTTGAACGATCGGAGAAAGTATACTTCCTGGTTATTCGATTCGAAATATCCAGAAGTAATTTTTATTTTTTAATTATACGAGAACATTGTGTTTAACGGTTTACTTTCAATTCTTTAAAATTGGCAGATTATTTTTTTCATTCACATTCAAAAGCATTTCCGGATAAGCTATTCAATAAGGTGTAATTAAAAACAATTTTTTAAAATTGGTTTAAATTTTCTATTAGGCTCCATTTTTCGTACTTTCTGGACCTCTTTGTCACATAAATGTATTAAATTATTATTTTATCTATAAAATTATAATTAAATTTAAATTAAAAAAGTAAAAAAATATGCCATTTCTGTTCACGATGAAATTTAGCACAAACCGTTAATTTTTTTTGTTGGTATGCTTCATCATTTTAGTTAAAAAATCTTATTTTGGTAATAAATTTAATTATTTTGTTAAAAATTTTTTAATTAATTTTCTAACTGAAAACTTAACTATTCCATATTTAGTTGAGAATTCATTTATTTCGTCAAATATCATTTTTTTATGATAAAAAATTAATCTTTTTGCTAGAAAATTTATTGTTTTGGTTAAAAATGAATTTTTATTGATAATTAATTTTAATTATACAAAATTTACATATATTTTTTGCCGATATTTTTTGTTGTTGAAAATTTAACTACTTCATTTGAAAGTTTATTTTAATTTCTTAAAAACTTATCTCTTTAGCTAAAAATTAAATTATTCTATTTTTTGTTAAAAATTAATATCTCTTAACTTTAAAATGCATCTGCTTTGTTAAAAATTATTCTTTTTTTTTATGTAAAATTAATGTTTTTTGTTGAAGTTTAGTTTTTTTATTTGAAAATTAATTTTTTAACTAAAAATTTCACTGCTTTATTTTATGCCAACAAAGTTTGTTGATAGACATTCAATATTTTTGATTAAAAATTTATCTGTTTGAATGAAAATTTAACTATTTAGTTGAAAAATTATTTTCTTTGGTTAAAAACTTATTCTGTAACTTAAAATTAAACTATTATATTTTTTGGTCAAAAATGTATGTTTTTTAGTTGAAAATTTATCTATTTTGTTAATTTTTTTTATTGAAGATGCATCATGTTTGTCAAAAGTTAATTTCTTTGGTTAAAAATTCAACAAATTTGGTTGAAAATTAGTTTTTTTTTGTTTGTTTTTGAACATTTATTTTTTAAACGAAAAATATAGCTTTACAAAGGTAAAATTTCATAATTTCTTTAGCATCCAAAATATCTTTTTGACTTTAGATTTCAACCATTTTTCCGAGGCAGGTAGAGAAAACTGAGGTAAAATTTCCGTGGTGAATCCGCGGAAAGTTTACCTCAGTATTCCCTAAAACGAATTATTTTTAGCTCGAAAATTTGGGAATGTGGTAAAAATTGAAATAATTTGTTTAAAATGGAACCTTTTAGTTAAAGATTCAACATTTTAGTTAAAAGTTCATTTCTTCGGTTAAAAATCTAACTATTCTATTGAAAATGTGTTGTTTTTTTACCTAAAAATTCAACATTTTAGCTAAATATTTTTTTATTAACGAAAAAATCATTTTTGGTTGAGAATTCAACTATTTTTTTCAAAATGCATTTTTTATCTGTAAAGTTAATTATTCCATCGTTGGTTGGAAAATTAACTATTTCGATTTTCTGTTTTAAACTAAAAAATGTTTTATTAATATTAACTACTATATTTTCGGTTGAAAATTCATCATTTTAGTAAAAAAATTAATTAATATTTGATTAAAGATTTAACTATTTGTTTGAAAATTAACTTTTTGGTTGAAAATTCATATTTTCGGGTAAAATAGCAACCCTTTTAACTGTTAAGTTGAAAATTAATATGTTTTAGTTAAAGATTAAACTATTATGTTAAAAATTCATCTTTTTGGTTAAATTCAACTGTTTTTGTATTAAAAATAAAATCTTTTGTTGTTCAAATATCAACTTCTAACTTTTTCGTTTAGACTCCATTTCTTCCATCTCGATTGTTTCTTTATTTATAATTAAAATATGTTTTAGTAGAATTAATTTTTTTTATTGAAAATTCAATTATTGGGTTAAAAATTAAATTGTTTTAACTGTTTTTTAGAAAAATCGCTCTTTCTGGGTTAAAAGATGAAATTTTTTGATACAAATTATTATTTTTTGTGTAAATAATTCTATTATTTTGGTATAGAAAATATAACTGTCTGGTTCAAAATTAACTTTTTGTTTGAAAATTCAACCCTTTTTTGGAAATTTTATGTTTTTAGTTAAAAGTGGAACTGTTTTTTTAAAAAAATTAACAGTTTTGGTTCAGGATTAAACTATTTTGCTAAAATTCGAATCTTTGGTTAAATTCAAATTTTTTGTTTATAATTAAAATCTTTTTTCGTTGAAATATCAACTATTACATTTTTCGACAAGAATTTATATTTTTGGTATCAATTATACTATTTATTATTAAAAATTCAGATATTTTTTTGGTTAAAATATCATCTATTACACTTTTGGTTAAAAATCCATTTTTTGTTCATCTCGATTGTTTTTTTATGATTTAAAATAAAAATATTTGATTGGTTGAATTAATCGTTCAATAGAAAATTAAACTGTTTCGTTAAAAATTGAACTGTTTTACCTGTTTTGTAAAAAATCGTCTTTCTGGCTTAGAAATGAACTTATTGTTAAAACTTCTAATTTGTTTTTTTTTTTGGCTAAAAATTTATATTTTTTGGCAGAAAATATAACTATTTGGTTCAAAATTAACTTTTTGGTAGAAAATTCAACCCTTTTGTAGGAATTTTATCCCTTTAGTCAAAAGTGAAACTCTTTGATTAAAAATTTAACAGCTTTGATTCAGGATTCAACTATTCTGCTAAAATTTGAATTTTTTGGTTGAATTAACATTTTTTATTTAAAATCAAAATCTGCTTTGTTGAAATATCAGCTATTACATTTTTTGTCAAGAATTTATATTTTTGGTCTCAATTGTACTATTTATTATTAAAAATTATGATATTTTTGTGGTTAAAATATCAACTATTACACTTTTCATTGAGAATTCATTTTTTTGTTCATCTCGATTGTTTTTATTTAGAATTAAGATATTTGTTGGTTGAATTATTTATTTTTTATTGAAAATTCTATTTGGTTAAAAAAGGAACTGTTTTAGCTGATATGTAAAAAATCGTCTTTCTGGGTCAAAGATAAACTTTTTTATGACAAATAATTTGATTTTGGATAAAAATTCGATTATTTTGGTAGAAAATATAACTATTTGGTTGAAAATTAATGTTTTGGTTAATAATTCAACCCTTTTGTAGAAAAATTTATCTTTTTAGTCAAAAGTGGGATTGTTTGATTAAGGAATAATGAGTTTTGGTTGAGGATTCAACTATTATGTTAAAATTAAAATGTTTTTTGTTGAAATATCATCTATTGCATTTTTCGTGAATAGTCTTCTTCTCTTAAAAAATCAAACGTTTTGTTGCAAATTATTATTTTAAGGTTAAAAATTTTATTATTTCGGTAGAAAATTCTACTATTTGGTGGAAAAATTAACTTTTTGGTGATAAAATTCACCTTTTCGAGTAGAAAATAAAACCCTCTTGTCGAATTTTCATCTTTTTAGGTAAAAATAGAACTTTTTGATAAAAAAATAATCTGGTTTGATTTAGGATTCAAATATTTTTTGTCAAATTCGTCTTTTTTGATTAAATTCACTGTTTTTTATTTAAAAGTAAAACCTTTTTTGGTTGAAATATCAAATATGGCATTTTTGATCGAGAATTCATCCTTTTTTGGTTAAATTCGACTGTTTCTTATTTAAAATTGAAAATCTTATTTCGTTGAAATATAAACTTTTATATTTTTGGTTTAGGATTCATTTTTTTCTGATTAAAAATTCAACTATTTTAGTGAAAGTTGAACTTCTTAGTTAAGAATTATTTTGTTGTTGTTAAACATTCATCATTTTAGTTTGAAAATTCAACTATCTTGTTGAAAATTTAATTATTATTTTAAAAATTGAACTCTTGTCGAAAGCTGAATATATTTCGACTTGAAATCTTGAGTGTTTGATATTGGTTTCAATAGGCACATAAATTAATTTTATCCAAAAGAATGTATTCCCCTATTTTCTGAGAAGGTTTTGGACTGTAGAGTCAGTTAAAATAGTATGTTTTGTCTAATTTTATAAAGGCCTTTATCGTATTTTTGTGTGATCTATAACAAATGGCGACTTTCTGAAGCTCTTAGCCTGGGATGATTACTGGAGAGATTGATCTGCAACCTGGGTCGGATGTGTTGCGGAACGACGTGTTGCTTAAGTTAGCAATACGGGAATGTGGTTTAATAAAAGAAAAATACATTATAATGGAATAAAATTTAATAAAATATTGAAAAAAATTAGGATTAAAAAATGGAATATTAATAAATGAAAAGCTCGAAACCTTAGAAAGTTGGAATACCTAAATTCGTCCATGCCAATTCCAGAAGTTTAAAAAGCCGAATAATTAATTGCTGGATTTGAAAAAAAAAATGAAAAAATAGTAATGCAGACTTTTGAGGGTCGGAGTGTTACCCTGAATTCTCCGGTCTACGACCATCCGACGCGACGGTTCCCGCCGCAGGGTTGTCTAGAGGGGAACCAACCAAACGCCGAAGAGGGGTAGGTTCGAGTTCCCCCACCACTGCGTCGCGTTGGCAGTGCCATGGTGCCTTCCTTCACCCGCACCCGCATTTCAGTCAGTCAGTTCAGTTACCAACAGACTACGCGACTGTTTGCATCGAGTGCTTTGGAGGAAAAAGTGAGTGCGCGTCAAGGAGTAGAAAGGAAGTAAGAAAAGAAAACGAAAAGGAAGAAGAGAGAAAGGGAAGTTGAACGTAAATAAAAAAAAGGACTAACACCACTCACTGAACGGGGATAAAACGAGACGAAGGAACGAAAGAGTCATGTCGCGAAAGCATTGCCTCTGAACAAAGGAACTTAACCTTTTCTTCGTCCTTCGTCGTCGTCGTTTCGTTTCGAATCTGAACTTGTTCAGACACGTTTCGACGAGACTGAGAACCATTTGAAAAATTGAACAAAGAGGTTCTGACTCTAAACAAAAAATACGAGAGACCCTGGAACTGAAAAAAAATCCCTCAGGACGAGAATCCCGACTCGAAAATCCTGTTCAACCGTCCCTGCCGGTTTCCTTTGTTCGGGTCCACCGTTCGACGCACTTCATTTTCGCGAGTGACATTTCAAATTCGAGAGGTTATTTTCTTCTGTGAAAGTAGAATTTAGACCTCGTGGTATAAAATTGAGTGAAATTCAGTGTCTTTGGAGATTTTGGAGTGGATATTTAGTTAAAAGGCCGGATAATCGGCGCGAAACTGGCGCTGCCGGCGACCTAACCTCACTCGAGAGCCCGCGTTCAGATCGGATTCGTTTCGTGTTCGGACAAGACCTAACGAAGGGAAAGAAAGGAATTTTCAGAAGTGGATAGCAGAGCTCTGAATTTCTTTCAGTTATCAAGAGGAAAAATAGAGAGTGAACTTCACGGACGAGTTTTTGCAGCTTCCTTCGGATTTTTATCGCGATTCACTTCCGGTGTGATATGTGCCACGAGACCCAGGAAGGAGAGTAATTCCAAGGAGAATTTTGTTGATTGTGCAGTGCAAGCTTTTCATCAACCAAGGATTATCCTCGTTATATACGGTAAGTCTCTTACATATATATATATTTTTAAGATAAAAGAGAAGTCTCCGGTCTTTGTATCATAATTTTTAGTCCTTTTTCCTAAGTTGATTTTCCGATTTAAATATGTTACGAAATTTTAATTCAGTTAATCGCTAAATCTTCGCGTTATTCGGCTAATTGTAAGATTGACTTTCAAGCACCCTTGGAGGTGTTTTCAAATCGTGTTTGACAAAATTTATCTTATTTTGCCCGAAACATTTGAAGTTTAGCTAAATTTGAGGCAGTGTTTATTGTTGCGAAATTTTATGAACCGGTCAAACAGCAAGGGGCAGTATTAGGGAATTTTCCGTAACCTTGACTTTAATATACAGTAAAAATTTTACGTTTTAAATTAAGAAATTTATTTGAATTCAAATATGAGCTTAAATTCAACAAAATTTTCCTGAAATTAATATATTGATCTTCTTCAGGTAGTTTTCGTGTCAAAAATCCAAATAATATTACTAAATATGTAATTTTAAATAAAAAAAGAATTATTTTGAATGAATAAAATTTTAAACTAAAAAAATGGTTTTAACCATTTTTTTAATTGTGTACTTACCATCGATTCTTGCCGGTTTTTGAAAAAATTATTCAATTTTAGTAATTGATGGCTTTTTCTTTCTTGACAAAACTTCTCTATATTGTTGCTAATTTTGAAAGAAACTTCTCTGTGTCGAAAATCGTTTAACCAATTTTTTTGTTATAAAAGTTTTTTAAAACAAATAATTGCTTTTGGAGATTATTTCGTTTTTAAATTGGCAAGAAGCAACAATAAAAAAAATTTAGTTGCAAAATATATTGTTAACGAAATCTTGTTTTGAAAGTTTCAAACTTTTTCATAATATATAATGTTAATATATAGTAAAACAGAATACTTTAAAAAATGTACACCCTTAATTCAGAAATGTACTTAAACGCAAAGATAAATATAAATTAAGCAAAAGTTTATCTGAATTCAAATAAAGTTGATCTTGTTTTCAGAAAACGTATGATTAATTTCTGTACAAATAGATTGTTTTTTTATGATTTTAATAATCGAAGCAATATTATTGATAAAGTGATTTTAAATGAAAAAAACATTATTTTAAATTAAAAACTTGTTTAAGTTTAGAGAAAAATCAGTAAGAAGTGACAGTAAGAAAAAATTTAAACAATTGTTTAAAGGAATTATTTGTGCAAGTTTTAAACTCTTTTGTAAAAAATAGTATGTCTAAAGAACAAGGTTTTCTATGATTTTAAGAATCAAAGTAATATTACTGAGGATTTAAATTTAAAAAAGCCTTACTTTGAATGAGAGTTTTTTAAACTTACGGAAAAATTGGGAAGAAGCGACAGTAAGAAAAAATTCAATTACAAAAACTATTGTTCTAATAATTATTTTTTGCAAGTTTTAAACTCTTTTATGAGAAATAGTATGCCTGAAAAAATAGGATTTCTACCATTTCTATAATTAAAGTAATATTATTGATAGAAATTTTAAATTAAAAAAATTATTTTGAATAAAAAATTTGTTTAAGTTTACAGAAAAGTTGGTAAAAAACGACAGTAAGAAAAAATTAAAACACAAAAACTATTGTTAAAATAATTATTTTTTGTCAGTTTTAAACTCTTTTATATGCTATAATGATATGTCTGAAAATAATGGTTTTTCTATGATTTTAAGAGTCAAAGTAATATTACTGAGGATGTCAATTTAAATTTTTAAAAAAACATTGTTTTGCATGAAATTTTTTTAAACTTACCAAAAAATTGGTAAAAACCGATCACAAAAACTGTTGATAAAATAGTTATTTTTCCCCAATTTTGAACTCTTACATAAGAAATAGTATTCCTAAAAAAAAGACTTTCTATGATTTTGAGAGTCAAAATAATATTAATAAGGATATTTTATATAAAAAACATTTTTACAAAAACTATTGCTAAAATAGTTATTTTTCCCCCATTTTAATCTCTTTTATAAGAAATAGTATTTTTAAAAACTAGGCTTTCTATGATTTTGAATAAAAATCATTTTAATGACGATATTTGATGTAAAATACATTTTTAATGAAACAATTTCTTTTCACAATTTTTTTACTATCGCTTCGTGTCAGTTTTTGAAAAGTGATTTAATTATAGTACTTAATCACTTATTTTTCCGAGAAAAAAATCTGCATCTATTTCAAATTTTGAAGGTAACATTCTGTGGTTATTTATTTGAAGCTTATTTATTTTAAAAATTGGAAACCGTAATGTCGCAAGGCAGATTTTCGCCGAAAAAAAAACCCAATTTATAGAAAACAATCTATTTTTTTTAATTTGTAATTGCGACAGAGAGAAAAAATTCGATTACAAAAAATATTGTTAAAATAATTATTTTCCGTAAGTTAAAACTTTTTTCTTCAAAAAATAATCTTTTTTTTTTTTTTGTAAAATGCGTACGGAAATTTCCGTAAAATTATCCTCATACAATCAGTCTGAAAAGTGCCTAAAAAGCCGCAGACTAATACGTAAAATTATCGGTTATTGAATCTTTAACATTTGCTTCTTATCTGCGGGGCATACTTTGTTTTCTCAAGAGGGAAATATCAACATTGATAAACTGGCACGCTTATTTCGTGCTAGGTATTTCTTTGTTGCAGAAAATTTATCTCTAATTATATAGACAATAAATTTATTTTACGACGGGGTATAGTAATAATAATTATTATAAACCTTGAATGGCAAATCTGAGTAGCTACTGGAATTAGAGACCAGGAAAACCGGATAATATTAGAGCTCGAGAAAAAACCGGAAATGACAGTTTGCAGTGATCAGGATAACCGCACTGAAAAAAAAAAATTGGCATTGAATCAAGAAAAATTGTCCTGAATACGAGCGATAGAATATTTTCTTAGACCAAGAAAATGTACTTGAATGGAGGAAATTAATTTTCTGTAATCAAGTACATTTTCTTAAAACAAGATGAATTTTCTTCAGATCAATATCTTCTTGATTAAAACGCAATTTCTTTTGCTTGGAATGAATTTATTCTTTGACAGGCTTAAAGTTTTTAGATCAAGTTTCCAATAAATATTTATTAATTAGTTTAAAATTAAAATTTTGCAATATAAAAATGTTTTTGAATAAAATGATTCTAAAATGACAACACGTGATTGTTATTTCGTCGAATGAGTCAACTTTTAGGAGAGTTCGAGGCCGTTCTTTTGGAGCAGAATGTGATCATAGTAGGTTTACTATATATCGCGCAGGTGCGTGTGCGAGTTCGTTAAATTTGCCGAGGACGAATTCAAGTTCAACGACTGAATGAACGTAGGCCTAAAATAAACGTTGAAAGATGTTGGATTTTCCCATTTTTAATATCTGATCTGTCTCGGGCCAATTTTTTAATCTTCAACACTTGACATTTAATAAAATTGCATCATTTATTTGTTGGGTCCGTTTACCATTAAATAAATTCCTAAGAATAATTCCGAGGGAAGTAGAAATAATGTTGAAGTGCCATTGAAATAATTGCCATTTCTACTCTATTTGATTTCACTTTGTCGGTGTATTCAGTTAGTTTCCATTACAAATCGATTCCCCTCGCATATATTTTCGTTTCATTATCCAAATGTGGCTCATTTGCTGAATATTGTTTTCATTCTTACAAATATTGAACGAATTTCAGCTCTAGAGAGAGTATAAGCGGTATGTCATCTGTCGCCGGATTTCGATTTCGTTTTATTATTTATACACTAATAGTGAATATTTCGCAGAACTTGAAATTGCTTCTACAGTCCTCGATATTAAGAATGTAAATTCACCTTTATTTCTCCCCCAATCTATTTCGAGAACTGGGAATATTCAACATTCATAAAAACAAAAAAAAAACTATCGCATTTGTTTTTCAACATCAGATAGGTTTTGAAAATAATGTTAAAGAATTCTAAACAAATTCTAAAACAAAAGCTGTTCTTAGAACAAAGATATAAGATATTTATAATCGCTTACATCTCTATTTAATCCACCCACAAATACAGCTATAGTGGGTTTCGATAAAATACGGTTTCGTAATAATTCGCGATATAGCATTTGAAGAGTGTGGGATCCGTTTGAATTGATTGAAGTTTAGATAAAAAATAGAAATACTTGAGAGTTTTGACTAGCTTATGGTTTCATAAAATTTTATTTTAATATACAGTAGAGTACTTGGCGCACTTAATATTGCTCTTGGTCGAGTTTTCAATAACGATAATGTTTCCCAGATCCATAACTTTTTAATAGCTCTCGTTGACTTAGGAAACGAGCATCCACGAGGAGAATCGTTTCCACCAACAACCTATTTAATGATGCCTTGTCATTTTCTTGCAGTAAATTTTAATTGAAAATATCGCAAAATGTCGAAATAATTATTTTAGTATAAAAGCGTTTAAGTTCCTCTTTGATCTAAACATTTAATATTTAAAAATCTCCAAAATAATTGTATTCAAAAGTAGAATATGTTACTGCGTGTAGTGATTTTTTTTTTAATTTACAGAATGATCTATTATAATTTAACTTTTTTGAAATTGACTAATTTCAAACTAAGCTATTTAGATAACATCTTTTTTTGTTTTTGGAAAAGTATCATTTTTAGTTGACTCAAGTGTTATAATGGTTTTTTTTTGTAATTAAGGTCGATTTTTTTATGTGCAGTTAATTTAAAAAATATTTTTTTTTTAATAATAAAAATTAGTTTTTTTCCCGGATATCTCTCGACTTTTCAGTAACATATTCTCCTAATTCTTAATTTAAGATAATTTTATTGATTCATAATCTGTTGGTGAAAATAGTAATTCCTTATCAATATGGCCGGAACAACCTTAAATTATGTGACATTAAAAAAAAAGTATGTCAAATCAATTAAGTTTCAGCCCCTGTCTGAGGCTATGATATCGTATAATATTCACCCCAAAATTTACCAAATTTACAAACATAACATTTTTATTTGAAAATATATATTGTGATGGAATTTAGGTCAATTAAATGATAAAATGTTATGTCTGAGGCAGAACTGATTCACATTGCCTTACTGGAGAATCCGGTGAGTCAGTCCGGTACAGAACATAAAAAAATCGACTTTTTATTCGTTAAGAATTAAACAAAAAATTACGGAACGAAAACATTATCAAAGCTAATGAAAATTAAAAAGTCTTCTTTACAATTAACCTAATTAGGATTTTAATAAAACTTTAACGTTAGAATATTTTTTCGTTGAATCTGTACTCATTAAATATTTTTGAAATTAACATTACAAGATTTATAATTGATCTTACTAGCAACTTTTAAAAGTTTGAATTTCAGCGCAGTTTTTAGTGAATGTTGAATACTTTTTCTTTAAATATGCATTCTATATAATATTTAATGAATGTGAAGATTGATTACTTACGTGTGAAAATTTGAAAGATAAATAATTTTTCATTCAATTAATAATTTCATTTATAATTATTGAATTGGAAATTATTTCATCATATTTAATTTTTAATTCACAGTTTTTAATATTTAAATAAACATCCAATATTACAAACGATTATGAATATATTTTAGTTTTATTTCAATGGTTTTTTGCGCATTTCGACAGTTTTAAGGGATTTAAAGAAATTTCAAAGAATTTTACTGAATTAAGTTATTTCAATCATGTTCTAAGCATTTTTAATAAAAAGAATTTAAAAATGCAATTTCGAAGACATACAATTTAAAGTTAAAGATTTAGATTTGAAAATTTTTGATAAGAAACTTTTTATGTTGATCAACTGAATATGTAACATTTATAACTTTTATTTTTTAAATATTTTTTCTTTAAGTTGGAAGGGGTGCAATTTTGTTTATTGATTGCAAAGATCTTATCTTTTTAACATTTTAATTTTTTAATGTACTTTTTTATATATTTTTTTATTGAATTGAAAGAGGGACATGTATTCAAATGAAAGTATTTTCAGCTTTAAGAGTTCGAATTTTTTTTTTTTTTAATGACCATGAAAAAATGTTCTGAACTGGAAATAACCGGAAAATTGCAGATTTAAATTATAATTTACGGATCAATGAAGTATTATTAATAGAATTAAGCTCGTGGAAACGTGAAATTGAGATTTAAAAAACTTTATAAGTTACACGCAAGGGTATTTCTTATCAAAAGATCAATAGTTCTTGCGAACGAATAATTAACAAACTTTGGTAAGGTTTGTCAGCAGTATTTCTGTGTGGAAATTCACGGTAGTTGACATAGGAAATGGATAGCGGATAAACGATAAGATATGAAAATATTTTACGAGCATGGCGCACTTGAAACTTGTTCCTAGCGTAATCCAACCATACAGAATATAAAACTTAGTCAGGGAAGGTGGGTCTGTTTACCTTTTCATTCCAGCGCTTTACCTTTTGTTTTAGCTTTAGCTTCAGCAGAGAAGCGTAAAGTTATTTTGAATGCAATTTAAATACGGGGGCGGGAGATAGCGGCAAGACTGTTTTCTTCTCACGGCTTAGAAAACTTGTTTTTCTAGCCTAGCTCGCTGAGACTAACATAAGACCGGTTGCACACATACTTCATGTCTGAGGTTGAGGGAGGTGAAATTTCAAAGAATGGATAATTAAGATTTTACTTTTAGAACATGGCTTCCAAACGCATTACTTTTGTTGGTGAGGCTTGAGCAGAAAGGGTGCTTTCAAGCATAATTTTCTTTTCCTGGCTTTCATTAATCCTCTCAAATGCGACCCTCAACATTAGAGTTAAGTCTCAAATCTAGAGCAAGCTCTAACTTCTTTTTTCTTGGGCCCAAGATTTATTGTGCATATGTGTATTTCAGTATTCTTATTATCAATAAATTAGAATTAGACCCTATTTTTAATGTTAGCTCTTTCACTTTCTTAAAAAAGTTAAACTCTTGTCTAAATTTAAAAGCAAACAGTTCTATCGGTTTTCAATTAGGTAGTTCCAGTACACAATTTTATTTGTGATTGTGAGGAATCAAAGGAAAAAGAAACATAATATAAAAAGCGTATAATTGAAGAGGCTTTTTTCACTTGGCAGTGATGTCATGAATCAAAATTGATGTGGATAAATGCATTTAATAAATTGTTTCAAGTTAGACCGAGTGTTTAATGAACCGTCGCCCGAACAATTCGCATTTCCGTTGAATGAAACGAATCATTTGCAAATTCTTCTTGAACTGCATGTGGGCGTTGTGTAATGACGAAAAATCGTTTTTACTATATCTGGAAGAATAGTAAATCGCATTGATTATGCGCGGGTGGCAAATGAACCGTTTCAAGGTGAATTTAATTGAAGACGTGGGACGAGTAACTAGATTTATCTCTGTAAACAATCGGATGTTATTCTCAGTTTTAGAGTTCTTTCTTGGATTTAATTTAAAAAAGAATTTTCCTCGTATTTTCGAGTAGCGGAAGTCTGGCCTAATATTACAAAATTGCGTGAAACTATTTTCAATTTTTCAAGAGTCCGAGGTTTGTAATAGGTTATGGGCCCAGCACTGAATTGAATCATTCCTTTCCCTAATTGAAATCGTCATTTTTTTGCAGAAAATTTTGAGAATTTATGAGTGGTTTGTAATATTGGCGAGTAATTCAGGTCACATGATACGATATTCGGCGAGTCGATTAGATACTTGGAGATTAAAATGCGCGAAAGCACGTACGTGAACGGACGCATTGATTCAGTATATCATCATCACCGGCCATGAGCCGAGCTGTCCGGAATGCAGCCACAATCCATCTTTTAAGTTGGTGCCTTCGCACCAAGAATTGTCAAGAGGCTGCTGGCGCGACTCCTGAAAAAAAAATCAGACCTGCGTCGCTCTGACGAATGCATCCAAATATTTTACCGTCTCTCCCATTTTTTTTCTGCTTTCTGACATTGAGAATCATCCTGCGTGTTAAAAATACTCAACGTAGTGAAGAAATGCAGGCAAGAAGTGCTCATTTTACATCCAATTACTAAGATGACCGTAGGTCAGGGAAGTCGTGGATTGTGATTTTTTTATAAGCCTGGGAATTTCTATATGCGGTCTTTAATTTATATAACTTGTCCAGGTTATTCAATTTAAGAAAGGAAATTTTGAAACTGAACTTTGCGGAGTCAATATGAATTACAAAGTAACACGATTCCTGCCACTGAGTTCCAAATGCAAAACTAAAGAGCATTAGAGTGTGTGAATTAAGCGTTCGAATCGAGGACACAGTTTACTTATCTTTTCATTGCAACATGATTGAAGGGAATTGGAAGTTTTTGCTCCTATCAACATTTTCATGAATCGATAATGACAACGCATATTTCATTGTCGAGTACGCTCCATTAGCTCTCTACAAATAGCTTCCTTGAGAAGGTAGAAGAAGTTGATGATGGAAATCCAGATTTATTCATGACCGAACATATTTCGTAAATTTGCTCGGAGATGTTGTTTCCTTCTCTGAGTGAAATCACCTATCCTATGGTATACAAATATGGAAACTTTTCACCTTTGAGGCGATCGAGTTTATGTCCCTGAAAAGTTGCGTGGGCGACGAAGGAAGATTTATTTATTCAAAGGGGAACTTGAATCGATATTTCAGTCACTGGGCATGTACTGCGAAAAGAAATTTTTTCTTATTGTTTCAAAATTGACCTTTCTCCCCAACAGATGCCGCCTAGGAGCGGCACGACAATCATTAACATTAATGAATCGTATTTCTTGGCCTTAAGACGCAGGTTAAATGGTGTTAAATTCCAATAATTGATTATATGATTACAATATTTCTAATTATATTAAGGTTATTTGCTGCTTCTGGAGTAGAGAAATTTTTTCTTACGCTGTTCAAGAAGTTGAGAAATGTGTGAGCTCTGATCGCTTTGTGCGAGGATCAAGAGGATTATGTTTCACCCACGAATACAGTCGTTGTATTTTCTCGGTTGGTATGGCGACACAATTTTGTGTCAGAAAGTTGGTTTTCCTTTCTTCTTTTTCCTCGAGAATTGCTCCCACCATAAAAATTTCTTTCTTTATTTGCTCGCCAGGCAAAGGAAACTACTCAAAGGATTTTGCTTTTTGGGATTGAAACCGAGGCTAAACAAATTCTAAGAGCTAAGGTACCTATTCAAAAAGAGTAGAGGTATGTCAAGGAACTATCGGACCGTTTAATTTCAAAGGGTTTGAGAGTTTCGAGAAGTCCGGGACTAAACGGTTTTCCTCTTCATCCTTCGTGGAAAGGATCTATTTTCTGTAAACGGGTCGCAACCTGTAACAAATAACATTTTAGTACTAAAATTAGTTCCTTTCATTCCTGCTTTTGTTGAAATTTCGCAGTGATTTTTCTGAAACGGAAAATATGCATACCAAGATCACCTTGTGGAAACTTACTTAAACCAATTGCACCGATTATAGAGTATTAAGGTGGGTCGCGAGATGTGGACGCTCCTTAACTAGCGAAAGTAAAACCGACTGGAGTTACAAATACAGTTAAGGGAGACGGGAAAATTGTGCACATGTAAGCCAGTGAACGCACTTACACATTTGCCTTCTGTCTATTACGCAATGACGTGGGTAAAAGACCACTTACATTGACCGCACGATTTCTTGACATACCATTTCGTTTGATCCGACAGAAAAAGAAAAGGAAATGCTTAATCTTCCTCACGTAATTTAAGTTTAATTTAGTCGTAGCTTTTAAATTAGGGGACTCCTGGAATTTAGTTAAATGGCAAGATTGATGACAGATGGAAAGAAGAAAAATCATCCCAACGCTGTCACCTTCGAGACTAAGATGGCAGCGGTGGGATTATTTTTCCTTTTCAACTGTTTTATTAAAAATCATATTCTTTTATTGATAATTGGAGTATTTAGTTGGAAGTTGTACTACTTTATTGAAAATTTATTTTGTTGGTTGAAGATTTAGCGATTTTGTTAAAAATTCGTTTCTTTTTGTTTGAAAATTATTTTCTTTAACTGAATGTTTAACTCTTCCACTTTTTATTGAAATTGGAATTATTCGATTTTTCATCGAGAATTCATCTTTTCGCATGACAATTCAACAACTTAGTAAAAGCTTGAACTTTTGCGTTAAAATTTATTTTTTTCTTAAAGATTGAACTATTTGGTTTAATTTTTTTGAGCTCAAAATGTAACTTACATTTTTTAGTTGAGAGTTCAACTATTTAATTAGAAAATCATTTGCTTTGATGAAAATTCGTCAATTGTGGTAGAAAATTAATCTTATTGGTCTAAAATTGAAATTCGTGATTGAAATTAGAACTGATTTTTCAAAAATTCATTTTTTCGACACAGAGATAAATATTTTGTTAAAAACTAATTTTTGTAACTAAAAATGTAATCATGTTTTCCCCTTGAAAATTGGCCATTTTTTGTTTAAAATGCAACTATTTAGTTTGGTTCAACTACTTGGTTAAAAATTCATGTAATTTGTTGAAAAATCGTCTTTTTTGGGAGAAGATTTATAAATTTTTAAAACTGAACATTTAACTAATTTTTTGTTTTGGTTAAAAATTCTATTTTTTCGATTGGAACATAACTTTCTGGGTGAAAATTCATATTTTTTATGTGAAAATTCGCTTTCTTGATTTAATTAACTGTTTTTTTTTTAATTTTAAATTACATTTTTTGTGAATAATTCATGTTTTTTGTCGATTTTAACTTTTTTTTTTGTTGAAATATCAACTTTTTCATGTTTCATTTAGAATTCATCTTTTTTTATTGAAAGTTCAACTGCTTTATTGAAAATTTTACCATTTCATTCTAAACCTCGTTTTTTTTAATTAATTTTTTAAACAATGAATTTAGCTATTTTTGGTGGAAATGTATCTTTCTTTTTTTCTATGAAAATTAAGTTGTTGTTTTTTCATTTGAAAATTGAACCTTTTGGTTTAAAGTCCAATTAGTGTGTTCAAAATATAATTATTTTATTGAAAATGTAACTATTGCGTTGTAAATGCAACTGTTTGGTTGATATATACATTTTTAAATTCATCTATCTTTTCGGCTTTTGAAGTAAATTGTTTTCTAATACATTCGAATTGTTAGTTAGAAAACTCAACTTCTTTCGCTCAAAATACATCTCTTTTGTTAGAAAATTGATCTTTTTTGTTTAAAAACTCAACTATTTTGTTGAACATGTAATATATTTCGACTAGAAAGATGTAGCGTTTCATGTTGAATTCTATATGGTACCAAGACAGTATTTTTTCAACAAATGTAATGATCTATTATTCCCCCCCATAAAAAAATAAGGCCATGTCCAGGTACACCGAAATTTGGTGAGCACAGAACAAATATTTTAGGTGAGCTCAGGGAAACCAGAAAGGGTGGCTACCTTCACTATAATTTGTCGAGTAGTTGACCAATCATTTTCGATGTCCCTAAAAGCTTCGAGAAAACATGAAAAAAAATAAGATCGGCAAGGGTAAAATTAAAGATCACTAATTTTTTATTTTTCCCTTACCGTTCTTCATGTTTTTGCACGCCTAGATTACCCTCAACATTTTTACCTGAAACCCTATGCCCTCTATTTCGGGCTATGAAGTCGGTTGTTGCTTTCTCACGGCTCAGGTTTGACATCATTAAATTTATAATTATTTTAAATTTAAATTTAAAATTAATTATTTTAAATTCATTAAATTTATAATAATGTTTCAGTCTAAAATAATCAATTTTTATTCCATTAAATTAAACATTTTGTAATTAAGAAAAAGAATAATTATTTAATATTTTGCAATATTTGACTGATCATTTAAGAGGATTGTATTACAACCAAATATTTAAAAGAAAACAATTTGAAACTGAATTGTTTGACATGTAATGTCTTAAATCGTTATAATTTCGAAGAACTTTTAAACTTTGAAAGGTTCAAAATTAATTTAAAACATGGCTGTTTGTACCGAAAGATATATTTTTGCGGATTTAAAAACAAAATAGAATGTTTTTGATAATTGTGAACAGCTAAATGACTTCAAAAGAATAAAAATATTTTCTTAAGATTTCTGAAAAAATTTTTAATAATTTTTCATTTTGTAAAATTTATTTAAGAGAATATTTAAATATATTTTAAAACATTTTCCAAAATTATTTTAAAAAAAAGAGTGGAAAATTTTAAGAATTTTTTTTAATATGCAAGATTTTCTAAAAAGTATAGGGGAAATTGCATTCATTTCAAAAGATACTTAGAAGTTATTAAAAAAACTTCAAAAATAGTTTTAAATTTAAATAAATTTAAAAGGACTTTTAGATTTTTCAAGATTTTGAAATAAAATTTTGAAGCTTCTCAAAGTTGTTTAATATACATTTTTACCTGAAACCCTATGCCCTCTATTTCGGGCTATGAAGTCGGTTGTTGCTTTCTCACGGCTCAGGTTTGACATCTAATTAAATATTGAATAAATTTGATTAGATTGTTGTTTCGGCCATTAAAGGTCCGCGGCAGAACATAGTATGAGTGCAAATAAAAGGAAATAGAAAGGGGAGGCCACAGTTGAGTGCAACGACTGTGACCGCCCAGCATGTTCGATTCTCAATGCTTTATTTATTCGTGCTCCTTGAAAGCACGACCGCGAGTGAGCCTCTTACATGGCGGGATACTGAGGGTGGGTGCACTTGGTCATTGTTCGCCAGAGCGGAAAACGACTATGCTTTGAATTCTCGGCAGGCGCTGTAAGTGATGAGAAGCAGACACAGAGAAAGAGCAAGACAAGTGATAACAAGGACGGAAATTCGCCGAGCTGAGAACAATATAAAAGGCAACGGCAAACGAGATGCGCCAGGTAATAGGAAAATTGCTTTTCACGAATGGCTCGAGCAACCCAGCTTTTCTTGTCACTTTCTCGCCTCGAAAAGCCGCCCGGAATCGGGTAAAAGAGCAAGCACTTAGTTCTACAAACAATGTCAAAGAAATTGAATTTATTTATCAATTAGAACGGGTGGAATCTTCAATATTCAGTTTGATACTCTTGACCAAACAGGGTGGTGATAGATCAGGAAAATTCAGGATATCGGAGAATTTTATTGTTTAAGAAAATTCAGGGATTTCGAAAAAAATGTTGCAAAAGGAAATTTTATTATCTGAGGCACTTTAAATGTCTTCCGAACGTAATTTAAGTTTAATTTTCTTTAGCATCCCACCGCTGCCACCTTAAACAGTAAGGTGGCAGCGGTGGGATAATTTTTTGTTTCACGAGATAAATGGATACTACATTTTTTATGTGATTTTTAATGAACTATTTTTTTAATTTTTGTATAATAAGAGTAGGGTGGCCGCTGGACCGGACAACAGGGTATGTTTTTGTGACCCGCAAAAACTGGAAAATGAGTGATTTTTTTACCGTGAATTTTACAAATATTTAGAAGAAAAATCTGGCCCAAGTTTTATTTTAAAGAATTCTAAAATGCAGTCTTGAAGACTTTAGCAATTCAAAATTAAAAGCGTTTGAAGTTGAAAATTTTTGATAAAAAACATTTTTATTTTATCAACTTTAAATGAATCTATACTTTAAGTATGAAAAGGGAACAGTAATTGATTTAACAAAACGATTCGAAATCCGTTCAGCATAAAAAAATTCAGATTTTAATTTTAAAAATAATTAAACTTTTTCAAAAGTCTTAGTCATTAAAAACTGCCAACGTCCGATTAAAACTTTATAAAATATTTTTATTAATTTCATAATAATTTATTTGTAATTAAAGGCTTTCATTAAATTTATAATAATGTTTCAGTCTAAAATAATCAATTTTTATTCCATTAAATTAAACATTTTGTAATTAAGAAAAAGAATAATTATTTAATATTTTGAAATATTTGACTGATCATTTAAGAGGATTGTATTACAACCAAATATTTAAAAGAAAACAATTTGAAACTGAATTGTTTGACATGTAATGTCTTAAATCGTTATAATTTCGAAGAGCTTTTAAACTTTGAAAGGTTCAAAATTAATTTAAAACATAGCTGTTTGTACCGAAAGATATATTTTTGCGGATTTAAAAAAAAAGAATATTTTTGATAATTGTGAAACAGCTGAAGGACTTCAAAAGAATAAAAATATTTTCTTAAGATTTCTGGAAAAATTTTTAATAATTTTTCATTTTGTAAAATTTATTTAAGAGAATATTTAAATATATTTTAAAACATTTTCCAAAATTATTTTTAAAAAAAAGAGTGGAAAATTTTCAGAATTTTTTTTGAATGATGACGTGGTTTTATATATTTAGAGTTGAATCTGAATCTTTGAACTCATTAATTTATAAAAGTTAAAAATTCTATATTTTACAGTTTATCTGAATCTTATCTAAAACTGTTTTACACTTTTGCAAAAGTGTAAAACTCAAGAGTTCCACTTGAAGTGCTTTAATTTGTAGTTTATTTTTTATTGCTTCAAATGGAAAAATGTTTAGCTTTAGAGTTCGGAGTTTTAAAATATTATTGCCCGTGTGCAATTTTTGTTCGAACCCGGAAATGACCGGAAATTTTTTTTCGTCGAAGAAAACGGGCACCCTGAAGACGCACTTGAAATGACTGTCAAGGGTAATAAAATTTAATTTTTACAATTAAATATGAAATTGTTTTATTTGGTTTATAAAAGATTCTATGTAAAAAATCTTACAAGATTAAGATTCTAGTTAGTTAAACCAGCCGAAAATGGTGGTCTTTGAATATGTATGGCCATTGAAAGTGACAAATTGGTCAGAGAAAATTCCATGAATTGTGAAAATGAAGTTTACGACCATCTGATCTAAAGTGTCACACCTCCACTAAAGTCTTGAAAATGGAAAATATTTTTCCTTGTGTCCCAAATGTAAATGGTTGGCTTTCCCTGAAGTTGAGGACACCGAGGAGTTTCATGAATTTCGTAACCCTGTCCTTCCCTTGTTTTCGGATTAAGAGCATGAAAGGACTCTGGCGGGATTAAAGGATTGAAAGTTTGATGAGGGAACGCTGAGCGTGAGCATGAACAGAGGCATTGGCAAGAGATTACGACGAACCGTGTAGCACAACGTGACGAGTGCAATTCCTCTCTGGACATTAGAAATTTACAAGAGTCTTTTCCGTTTCATGAAACACGAATTGCGCGACCCTTTCAATTGGAGAACTAATTAACTTGAATTCACGAAGACTTGAATTACCCAGTATTATTAATTAGACTCACATCGTTGATTTCAACCGTTTTGTTAAAGAGCTTTGTTCGTCGAGCATTACAATTTAAATGTCTCCAGCATTTAATCAAACATTTGCGTGTAAACCCTTTCCAATTTTATCGCTAAGGATTGTGTTCTAGAATCTAAAATTAATGTCAGGGACGCTCTGACCTTGAATATCAAAACAGTGTATATTAAAGCTTATAATTCCAGAATTAACACTCTGTTCTCTCTTTTCTCATTTGAAAAAATTTCTTTGTTTTAAAGAAACTTTTTTTCGATTTAATGCGAACTGAATTAATTGAATTAATTATTCGAAATTTATTTAAATTAATCAGTTTGACAAATTTCCTATTATTCTTTTGGTTAAAAATGCATCTTTGGTTGAAAATTCATTTGTTTTTGTTGAGGAATCTGATATTTTGTTGAGAATGTGTCTTTATTGTTCGAAAATTCAACTTCTTGGTTCAGAATTAAACTAATTTACTACAAATTAATTGTTTTGTTTGAATATTCGTCATTTTAGTTGACACATCATCTTTGGCGTTAACAATGATTATTTTTGTGTCGGAAGATTTTTTTTTACTTACAATTTAACGATTCCATTTTTGAATATAAATTTACCATTTTTATTTGAAAGTTCAACTATTTGGTCTAAAATTCATATATTTTTGTAGTAATTTAAATTTATCTGAAGTTCAGAATGTTGAAATGAACGAAATATTTTTCGCTATTTCTATTTTACTCATAAATATTGTTCCAACAGCAATTTAAAATATGCATGATAAATCTGTTTCAATAATAATTTATTTTCAATATAAACGAAGAAAACTTTGAGGACTTTTTTTGGTTTACTAAGTCAGCAGTAAAAAAATTAGTTCATTTGAACGTTCGGAACTTAGAGAAAATTCAATTTAATCTTTTCTTGTTATGTTAAAAATGCAACTGTTTGATTGAAAATTAATCTCTTTTGGTTAATAATTCAACTACTTGTTTCAAAATTGTTGTATTTGAATATTCATTACTTTAGAAATTATATGAAAAGTCACCTCTTTAGTTGAAAACATTACTATTTTCTCGAAAATTAATTTTTCTATTGATAGTTTAATTATTCCATTTTATCTTTATTAGTTGAAGATTTAACTTCTTTGCTAAAAATTCAACTATTTTATTGAAAATAAACTTTTCTTTTTGTTGAAAATCTAATTGTTATGTAGAAAGTTCTTTTTTTTCTTTAACAGAAAATTTTGTGCGTTGGAAATTTCAACTTTCGTGTGAAATTTTTTTTTATGGTTTGGAAATTTAGATTATTTAGTAGAAATTTCATCTTCTTTGGTTAACAATTTTTTTGGTTACTTGAAGCTTCATAATTTAAGATAAGAATTTATTTCTTTGATTTAAAATGTAACTATTACGTTGAAAATTGTTTTTTTTTTAAATTAATAATATTTAAAAGTTGATGTTGAGAGTTAAAACTTAATATTTTAACTGACAATTTAATTTTATCATTTTTAAGGTAAAAATTACATATTTTGTCTTAGAATTCATCTGCTTTAATAGAAATTTAATCTTTTCATGCAAAAAATACAATTCTGGTTAAAAATTAATCTGTTTTTGTTAACAATTCAACTACTTTTCAACATTTTTTGTTTGAACATTGAGTACTTTAGAATTTAGATGAAAAGTAAAGTATTTGGTTGGAAATGTAACTATTTTTTTGAAAATTAATTTTTTTTTTAAATTCAACTGTTTCATTTTTGGTTGAAATATCATCTTTTTTATTTGAAAATTTAACGACTCTGCTTAAAAAATTAAACTATTTCATTAAAAATAACTTTTTGTTGTTGAAAATTCAACTATCATGTAGAATTTTTTTTTCTTGGTTTCAAGATTTTACAATTGCTTGAGATTTTTTTTAACTGAAACGTTTGTCTGTGGAAAATTCAACTTTTATGTTGAAAAGGTCTTTATCGTTTGGAGATTCATCTCTTTTAGTAGAAATTTTAATTTTTTTTTTGTTTGAAAAGTTTTTTTAGGCTTAATCAGTTTAGTGGATAATTCAATTTCCTTGATTGAAAATTTAACTATTTTGTTGTAAATTTGTTTTTTTATTGTTTAAAATAAATATTTTACTGAAAATTTCATCGTTTCATTTACACTGTTTGGTATAAAATTTATCTATTTTGGTAGAAATTTCATATTTTCTTGTTAAATGCAACTTTTGGTTAAAAGATAATCTTTTTTGGGTAATAATTCAACTACTTGTTTCAAAAATTTTCTTTTAAAGATTTATTATTTTAAAATTTTTATGATTAGGTTGAAAGTGTGGCTATTTTCTTGAAAATTAATTCCCATTTTTGGTTGAAATCTCATATTTTTTAGTAGAAAATTAACTACTCTTTTAAAAAATTGAACTATTTCATTGAACATGTATATATATTTTTTTACTTTAACTGTTATGTATGGAAATTTTGGTTTTTTTTTTGTTGCAAAGTTCCTTTTGTTTTTGTTTGAAGCTTCATCATTTTATTAGAGTTTCTATATTTTGTTGTTGAAAATTTAACTATTTTATTAAACTTTTGTTTTTTTCTTGTTAAAAATTTGTTTTTTGTTAAAAATAATGTTCCAACTGAAAATTTAATTGCATCATTTTTGCGGGTAAAATTTACACTGTCTAAATATTTGTCTTTTTTGATAGACAATAAATCATCGTGGTTAAAAATTCAACTGTTTTGGTTGATAATGTTTTTGCTTGTAGATGAGTCTTTTTTTTATTTGAAAATTTTGTTGCACATTAATCTCTGCAGATTAATAATTTTGCTATTTGGTTTAAATTCTTCTATTATTTTGAAAATTCGGCTCTTTTGCTTAAAAGTCCAAATATTTGGTTAAAAATTAACTTTTCGGTTGAAAATTTAACTGTCTTATAAAAAAATCGTCTTTTTGTTGAAAATTAATCTTTTGTTTAGTTTTAAAACTCAACTCTACCATTGAAAATTCATCTGTTTTCGTTCATAATTGACGTATTTTTATTTTGAAAATGTAATATATTTCGATAAACATGAAAAGTTCGTTGAATTAAACAAATTTTTGTTAAATCAACAAAATATTTGTTTGACCTAACAAAATTTTTTCATTGAGTCAAACATTACTCTATCTGCCTAAATATTTGTTTGGAGCAGGCAAAAAACTTAGTTGGGTCAACCAAATCTCTTATTGTTCATATAATAATCATAATCTGTGGTAGAACCAACAAAAATTTGGTTGATTTTCCTATTTTTTAAAGTGAAAAATCACCCTATTTTGAGCACATTTTGAGAACATTTTGAGCTCTAAATTCTCTGATTCGAATAAAAGCAAGGAAAATCTGATAAACTTTAAATGAATATTCTCGGGTTAATTAAACGTATTATAACGAGTTGCACACTTGTAATTAATGTGTTACGTAGTATTTGTAGAGAAGTTTTATGTAATAAAGTGCTTTCAACTATTGTTGTTGCGTCCAGTGCATCAACCTCATTGATGATACTATGGATAACGGTATAGAAACAAAAGTCATTATCGCTGCTTCAAAATCGGTTATGAAATACCGTAGCGTAGTGTATCCTCGTCCTCAATTATCTATTGCAATGAAATTACGCAAATTTAGTAAGTGCCTCGATACAGGCATTATGTGATAATCTGATATAAGAAAAAAAAATTCAAGTCCTACATCGGGATATTTAATTCTTGTCCTAATTTGCGATTTAGCCTTACTCATTCATATTAGTTATAGTTCATCTACAGTATTAATCATTTATCTATTTTAGTGATTAATTATAATGAATAACGCAATCCATTTTATTTGTTGAACATTCTCCTCGTGGAATATTTTGATTAAAAGTAAAGTTGCGCAAGGGGCTCGGGAATTCTATTAGAGCGGTGTTATTTTTGTCAGAGCAGATATTAGCGCTGACCGCTTTCATTTAAATAAAGCGTGTATCATATGCCCTTGGATCTTTAGATTCATGAGCAATCTGGCACGCGTCATTGACTCGCGTACACCTTCCTCGAGGCTACTGACATTTGCTCAGCAGCCTTCCTACATAAAGGAAACGAATAAAACGCGAAAATAATCGACAGGTTTCTCATTAATTACTCGCCATTTCGAAATAGGCCATATGTTTTCGAGTCCTTTGTTGTCAATTTTTAATTATTCACCGATTTTTCTTTCAAGGAAGGGAACATGTATGTCGAAAGCAAAGAGAGTTTCTCTGTTCTAGAGCACTATTATTGGTTAGTTAATTTTCAAGGGACATGAGCTTCGTGAGCACTGTCTGATGTCTGCACCCCATAAATCGAGGAAATTCTTTGAAAAACGAAAAAAAAGTTTGCTGTTTGTCACGAGATTATTCCGAGTTATTGCAGCTATTCCAACTACTCGTCTAATCATGTACGGCCTTTCATGATGACGGAACGCACCGGACAAAGAGTGGTCATTTTATTTGGTCCAAAACTGGGCTAATATTCAGATGTCATATTTATAATTCGGAAACTGAATGATGATGAGTCTATGAGTGATACTCCGATTAAAGAGTGTTTTAGTTTTTAAAAAACTATTGTTTTGGAAATTTTGAGCCAAGGTTTGAAGCAGCTTTTCCAGCAATTTCTGAAATTGAAGTATCCTCTAAAATCTGAAAGGAAGACAATTTCGAGACCTAGAGGGAATAAATGAGATGTGATCAATCAGCTATTAAATATTCGGAAAGGTGGCTTTAGGGAGTACTTTCGAAAGTGTCAGGGAAATGATCAGGAGTTTTATTCACTGGGGAAAAAATCGACAATTTACTTCTGATTGTAGCAAACTTGATGCTTTAATTATTTTAATAATTTTGGTCAATTTACAAAAGTGATTTCTAATTAATTATCGTTTTTGTTTTAGGACAGGGAACTTCGGTAAAAAATATAATTTTACTTGGAACCAGGAACTTTTTTTATAGAATTAAAACAATTTAAAAGTACCTTCTTCCAAATTTTAGAAAAAGGGAGTAAAGTACTTAAGTAGTTTTTAAAGTAGAAGTAGTATTTCAAAGAGGAAATATTTGTAAATCATATTATAATTTTGTTTGTTACATTTTGCTTTAGCAAATTACATTTTTTTTCTTGCCAGATGAACTACTTGCGTTTCAAAGCTAAACTCTTTTGTTAAAAACTAGCTTTGTTGTTGGAAGATTTGTCATTTCAATTGAAAATTCATTTCATTTTAAAAATGTAACTACTTTGTTGAAGATCAATTTTTTAACTAAAAATGTATCTTTTCTAGTAAGAGTAGATAATTGAACTATTTTTCTGAAAATTCGATTTTTTTGTTTGTTTGTTAAGAATTAGATTTTTAACGGAAATTCAAATATTCTATTTTTTGTTGAATTTTTATATTGTTTGTATAAAAATTAAACTATTTTGTGGAAAATGTCTTTTTTAATTGAAAATTTGTTTCTCTTTTAGCTGAAAAAAATCTTTTCTTAAACTGAAAATACTAGTCCAGTTAAATATTCCATAATTTTAATTAGAAATTATTTTTTGTAACATTCTTTTTTCGTCTGGAAATTTAGATATCCAATTTTTGGTTGAAAAATTATCTTTCTAGTTGAAAATTCGTCTTTTTCGTGGAACATTAATTTTCTTAACTTAAAACTTAATTATTTAAGTTTTGATTGACTATTTATCTTTTTTAGTAATTTTTTTTTCTTTACAGATCAAGTATTTCAGCTAAAGATTAATTTTTTTTAAATTCAACTATTCAAGTCGAGAATTCATAATTTTAGTTGAAAAATCATCAGTTATATTGAAAGTTAATTTGTTAAAATTGAAAATTTAACCGTTCTATTCGGGGTGGAAAAATGACTTTCTAGTTTAAAATTTAACAATTTGGATGTAAATTTGTTATTTTCAATTGAAAATTCATTTATTTCGTCATATATTCATCTTTCAGGTTAAAAATAAATTTACTTGGTTGTAAAATAAACTCTTGTTGAAAATCTGTTTCTCTTTTAGCTGAAAATAAATTTGTTTTAAACTGAAAGTACTATTCCAGTTGTATATTCCACAGTTTTTTTGTTGAATGTTAATTTTTTAACAAAAAATCTAATTATTCAATTATCGTTTAAAAAATTATCTTTTTTTAGTCGAAAATTCGTCTTTTGGTGCAAAAGTGATTTTCTTAACTTAAAACTGAATCATTTAGGTTTTGGTTGACAATAATTTATCTTTTCAAGTGAAATTTTTTTTTTGTTTAACTATTTCAGCTGAAGATTCATTGTTTTATTTGAAAATTCATTTTTTTTGTTTAAAATTCAACTATTCTAATTTCTAACTAATTCTAATTTCGTTAAAATTCATGTATTTTGTTGAAAAATGGCGTTTTTGTAATAGAACATTAATCTTTTCGTTTGAAAATTAAGCTTACTCTTTAAAAATACATCTTTTTGGTTAGAAATTCAAATATTTCAGTTAAATTTTCATAATTTTATTTGGAAATCCATCTGTTTGGTTTAAAATTTCCAGTTAAAGATTCATAATTTTATTTGAAAATTTATTTATTGTGCAATTTTTTGCTCTGTTGTGTTAAAAGATGTTTCAAATGAAGTTCCAGATTAAAAATAAATGTATATAAATAGTAGAAAATAATAATAATAAACTTTTAGTTGACCAGAAAAATTGAAAAACTTAATAGAGGAATTTGAAGTCGCCCTTGACCAGAATGAACCCTTATTTACCAATTTGAAGGTTTTTTTTTCAACTTGAACCTAAGTCAAGATTAGCAAATAAATTCTGGGCTAGAATGCAGTCTGTTGATTTGAACTTGGACAAATCGGCTTTATGCACGATTGCGAAATTTGAATCACATGTCATATACGTTTTCACACGTATTGTTACGCGCGATAATGCTATCTACCAAAACAGAGTCTTCAAACCGAACAAAGAAACTCTTTGAAGCTTTTAAATAATCGAAGCTTCATTCTAATGAATTGCGCTTTCAGATAAAATATTTTTTTCTCATTTTTATCGGTTATCTCTTCCGGGCCTGGTCGTTGGAGAAACTCTTTAAAAAGCAGAAGCAACTTCTCCTTCCATGGTTTATCATCCTAACTATGAAAAGTTAAAATTGAGTTTTTTTAAAAATAATCGCTGTTTAAAATTCCAAAGAGGAGATCCTCTCAGTGTGAAAGGGACTTTATCCATTACGAGCGACTTGGCAGGTTGTGAGGTAATATGCGAGCAACACGCACGGAAAGACAGAGACGTATCCTTTCACTTTGGCATTTCACTCTCGCGAGATGTATGCGCCGCCGAGATTGGTAAGAGTCTTCGCGAATCAGGGTCAGATCGTCCCACCTATTTATCCACTTTTTTTTACGATATTGCCGACGACGAAATGCTAGTTCTTTTTTAACGAGCAAAATTGCGGCAATTACAGCAAGGACGGGATTGTCCTCTGATAATAAAATGTTATCAGGGTTGCATAACCAGCTGACGGGCATTATTATTATTATTATTATTATTATTATTATTATTATTATTATGTCCGGGATTTTCTTTTCAGGGAAAGTAGAAGTCATCATATTTGCAAGCATTTCTACTGGGATTTATACCGGAAGCCAAGATACTCACCGGAACGTATCTTTCACAACTTCCGTAATTTTTGATATACATTCTTATTATAATTTTTAATTGATTTATTATTTAGATATACAGACATGTAATTAAACCTTTGAATTCGAATAGAACTTTCAATTTTTTGATTCAGAATTGGTTCAAATTCAGCTTGGTTCAAAATTCGATTATTTGTTTAAAAATCAATTTTGATAAAAATAAATTATTTTCTTTGGGTTAAACATTTAAGTGTCTTTGTGAAAAAATTCTTCGTTTTGGATTAAATATTCATTTCTGGCAGATAGTCATCCCTTGTACAAAATTAATCTTTTTTGCTTGAACATTTTTCGAATAGTTGTTCTCGGCTTTTTTTTTTTTTTGATTGCAAAATCCACTGTTGTAATTTCGTTTCAAAATTTATCTCTTTATTGTTAAAAGTTTTTTACTATTTGGTTAGGAATTTTAATTACTTTTTGGAAAATTCAAATAATTTCTTAAAAAGTCATATTTTCTTATCGAAAATTTAATTGTTTTATTAAAAATTCGTCTTTTTCGATTAAACCTTCGTCCTTTTGGATTACAGATTCATTTCTCTTGGTAAAAAATGAACTTTTATGTTAAAAATTTTACCTGCCTTTTAAGAAACTCATTTTTTTGGCTGAAAATTTAACTTTTGGTAAAAAAAAAAAGAACTTTCTTGCCTGAGACTTCAACTGTTTGGTTGAAAATTTCATTCTCAACCAAGGAAAAGATGAATTTTCAATCAAATATTTGATTGCTTAAACAAACAAAATGATTTTTGAACCAAAAAGACGAATCTTGAACAAAATAGATGAATATTCAGAATGAAAAATTATTTTTCAACCTGAAAAAGTGATTTTCAACAAATCAACAGTTGATACTACAAACAAAAAATGTAATTTATAAAAAAAAACTGTTGAATTCAACCAGAAACAAAATTTTTTTAATTTGTCGAATCTGAGTAAATACTAATTTTTAACCAGAGATGAATCTTCAAATAAAAAAATTTATTTTGCAACAAAGTAGTTCAAGTTTCAATCAGGTAAAAACATTTTCAACCATAAAATTTATCTTTTTTAATAAAAATTAAATTTCTTGTTAAAAATTCTTTTCGGTTTTGAAAGTAAACGCTTTTTTAAAAGAAATTCGACTTTTTAGTTTGAATGTTCTCAACTTTTTTGTTGAAAATTCGTCTCTTTTGGTAGACGATATTTTTAGTTGACAATTCTACTACTTGATTGGAAGTTGACGAACTTCGTTGATGATTAAACTACTGGCTTAAAAATTGAACTATGTAATTTGTTCGAAATAAATTTTTTAGATCAAAAATTCAACTATTTTTGTTAAAAACATCGTCGTTTTGGATTAAATATTCATCTTTGGTAGTAATCTTTATTGGTTGAAAATATACCTTTTTTTTAATTCAACTGTCTTATAAAAAATTAATCTTTTTGTCTTGAAATATTTTCTACTGATATTTTTTTTATTTCAGAATTCTTCTCTTTTTGGTTAAATTTTTTACTATTTAATTGAAAATTTAATTACTTTCTTGAAAATTCATCTATTTTGTTAAAAAGTCTTCTTTTCTTTTCCAAAATGTAACTGTTGTTGAAAATTCTTCTTTCTACGAAAAAACTTCCATCCTTTTGGTTTAAAAATGCATCTCTTTGTTAAGAATGGACTTATTTGAGGAAAACTTACTTTCCTTCTGAAGAAATCATTTTTCTACGCTGAAAATTAAAATTTTTGTTAAAAATTCCTCGTTTTCGTGTTTTAAAGTCAACGGTTTTTTTTTTCAAATTCATTCAAAATTCATTCATTCATTCCAATTTTTTGTTGAAGATTCATCTGTTTTTATAGAAAATCTTTTTTGGTGCAAATTCTTCTAATTAATTAAAAGTTGAACTACTTGGTTGAAAAATAATTTTTTTTGATTCAAGATTCATTCCTGTTTCAAAATTAGTTTTTATTCGGATACAAGTATATAATTGCAATTGTTTAAATTTCTTGTTGAAGTCAACCTTGTTTTTTTTTTATATATAATTTAAATTTTTTGATTGATGGTGGCAAATGTTATATTTTTCGTTCAGAAATCGCTATTTTGTTTATTTGATAATTAAATTACTAGCTTAAAAATTGAAACTAGACTGTAAAAAATAGATTTTTTAATTGAAGATTCTTCTTTTTGGTTGAAACTGGAACTAATTTGTTGAAAATCTATTCTTCAGGTTGAAAAATAATTTTTTAATCTTAAAATACATCTATTTTGTTAAAAATTCGTCTTTTTGTTTCAAACTTTATTTTGCTTGTTCAGACATTCAAATGTTTGATTGAAAATTTATCGTTTCTTGGTTGAAAATTAATTTTTTTAAATTAAAAATTCACATGTTTGGGTTTCAAATTGAACGGTTTTTCTAAAACATTCTACTGTTATATTTCTCGTTAAGAATTCATTTTTTCTGTTTGAAAATCAAACTAATGGCCAAAAAACTGTATTATTTTGTAAAAACTAAATTTTTAAATTAAAGATTCTTCTTTTTTGCTGAAACTACCATTAAATTGTTGAAAATCTCTTTATCTGGTCGAAAAATATTTTTTAATATGAAAATTCATATAGTTTTAAAAAAATCTAATTTTTTGGTTAAAAATTCATTTTTAAAAATGAAAATTGAATTATTTGGTTGAAAATTAATGTATTTTGGTTAGAATGTTCCTTTACTTGTTAAAAATTCAACTTTTTTTTGGTTGAAATTGAATCTTTTCCCGTTAAAAATTTTACCATTCTTTTTAAGTTGTAAATTTAACCATTAAGTTGAAAATTCATCTTTCTTAAAATAAAAAATGTTTGCTGGAAATTCATCTTTTCTGATTTGATATATGCCAAAACTATCTATTTTGGCTTGCGAAGTTTGTTTTCATCAGACATGGTTCTATTGAAAAGGTGAGCTTTTCTTTTTACAAAAAATTGCAAACTCTGTGTGTATGGCATATCAACCCAATAGAAACGTGCAATGGCATCAAATCCTCAGAAATGTAAGTTTGAAAAGAATTGATTGAGGTTCGAAAAAGGGAAAAAATGTGGGAGGGAGAATTCTTGAAAAGAAGCCCGGTTGAAAAGCTTGCGGCTGAAGATGAAAGTAGCTTAAAAACACGTGTGGCCGGCAACATGTGCGCGGATCTTCTGGGAATGTGTAGGGCTTGCATGCACTTGGCTGGCTTTATGTGTATGTGCACGTACATGACTCTCGCGTGCCTTGCAGTCACTTCAAAATGTATAAGCGACACTTTCATAAATGTGTGTATTGCACACGTGTTGGTGAGTGGCTAGACGAGAGCTATAAAGTGTATAAACGGGCTAGAGTCAACGATTGCATTGCGGCCTTATAGGCTGAGAGTGGCTGGATTAAAAAAGACCGGTGCCAATCCCTTGATCGACTCGTTTTGCGACATTCGAAGGGCCTCATAACCCACAATTTCTACCCCGTTAGTCCCCATTCTTAAAACCTAAGAATTTATCAATCAAACTAACGGAAATTTCGTTTTCTTAACATTTCTCATTGAAATTTCGCGCCGTATTTTCATTCAAAATTGAGATTATGTGCCAATGTGGCCTGAGGTGGATTTGGCGCGAAATTTGAATTCAAAGAGTTTCTTTTTTATTTTAAAAAGTTGGGAGATTGAATAGAGCTTTCGCAAAGAGATTTTGCTTTAGGATATACAAATTCAGGTTCCAATCTCTTGATCGACTCGTTTTGTGAGATTCGAAAGGCCTCATAACCCAGAATTCCTACGCCGGTCGTCCCTATTCTGACCTTATTCTTAAAAACGCAAAAATTCATCAATCAAACTAACGGAAGATTCGTTTCTTTAACATTTGTCATTAAACTTTCGCGCCGTAATTTCATACAAATTTGATGTTATGTGTAAATGTGGTCTGAGGTGAATTTGGCGCGAAGTTTGAATTCAAAGAGTTTATTGTTTGTTTTTATAAAGTTCGGAGATTGAATGAATCTTATTTAGCAGAGAGATATTGCTTTTCCGATTGATTTGTAGAAGTTCCGAGATATCGAGTGAACGAAAATGGAGTGAAGTCAGTTTCCGGGAGTATGATTTTGAAGGAGTCTCTTGAAAAGAAGTGTATTCCTGGATTGGAAAAGACCTTGTTTGCCAGGAAATAAAAAGTGTATTTGGATTGTAGTGGTGGTCTAGATACTGTAGATTATTTCCTTTGCACGCAAATGGTATAGTTTTTGCGTCTTATAGATCAGAGGATTGCGTACCTTCAAGTTGATCAGGCGTCGTTCCTATTCGTTCCATTCTCGACCTCGAAGGTCGAATTTCTGGCCTTGGCACGCTTTCCCTTTTCACTTCCCCTCCCCTTCCCCTTCCCTTTTGTCGACCCCACCTCTTCACGGACTACCTCTGTCAGATGCAATTCCTGAAATGGTGCGAAAAATGTGCGCCGGATGCCCAACCTAACCTTCACGAACATATGCGTGAATGATTCTCACAGATGTTGAAACTCTGAGAAATCGAGAGAAATGTAGAGTCGAGCCGCATGCATAATCCCCAAATTTCACTTTCCCTAATGTTTATTTTACCCAAAAAGGCCTCTTTGGTCACTTTAGACTCTTGACTCAGAGTTAAGTTCATCTCATTTTAGATTTTATCTTAAAAAGGAAGTCACACTCTTTCCCCTTTTCCCCTATTTTCAAGAAAATTCCTCTTTCTTGTTTTTTTTAGCTTATACCTGTGAACTGAAATAATAGAACACCATGACATTCATAATTTCACTGTTTGGTTGAATTTTGACCTTTCTTGTTTCGGCAAAAAGTCTCTTTTACTAGAAAGTGCAACTGTTTAGTTGAAAATTAATTTTTTTTCGTTGAAAATTCAGCTATTACGTTGATCTTTTTTTTTTTTTTTGGTTGAAAATAATTTTTTTTTTTTGTTCACGATTCTTTTAGGTAGAAAATCAATCTTTTTCAATTGAAGATTCAACTTTTTTTTTGAAAATTCGTTATTATTTATTTATTTTTAAATTTATCTTTTTTTCTGATTGAAAATTTGTCTTTTTTCGTTAGAAACTGAAACTTTTTAGTTAAATACTAATACTTTTAGCTAAAATATCAGACATTTATTCAAAATTAATTTCTGGGCAAAAATTTAATATTTTTTTGTTACAAATTAAATTTTGTTAAAAATTAATAATCTTTTTTGATAGAAAATCCATCTTTTTGGGAATTAGGTCAAAAATTTTCCTGAAACATTCGATTATTTAGTTTGAAAACTCAACTTTCTGTTAAAACTTGGTAGAAAATTAATATTTTTTATTGAAGATTGAACATTTTAGGTGAAAATTGTTTTTTTTTTTTTAATTTATGTTTTTTGTGGTTGAAAATTTGTCTTTTTCGGTAAGAAGTAATCTTTTTGGTTAAAAATTGATCGTTTTAGTAAAAAATTCAGCACCTTTAATGAAAACTAACTTCTTGGTAGACATTTAATTTATTTTTTATTAGAAATTTAATTGTTTTGTTGAAATATAAACCAATTTTTCTGGAAAATTCATCTTTTTAAAGTGAAAATTCAACATTTTAGTTGAAAATTCATTATTGTTCTTTTTTTCTTGTTGAAAATTTCTCTTTTTTTAGTAGAAAAGCAATCTTCTTGGTTAAAAATTAATGCGTTTAGTTAAAAATTCAGAAACTTAATTGAAAAATAATCTGTTGGTAGAAATTTCATATTTTTTGTTTGTTAAAAACTCAATTCTTTTGTTAAAAATTAATCATCTTATTTTACACGATTATGACGAAAAAAATTTTACGATAATATAAAAATTAAGGGACTTTGGTAACATGATTTGAATTCCGTCCGATTATTTTTATGCGGTCACTATTTATATGAAAAATGATTGAACATTTGGTTAAATAAAATTATTTTCAATAGTGATTAGGTCAAATTTTGGTAAAATGAATATTAATAAAAATAGAGTTTGGTGAATATTCATGCGCCTCTGAAATACTGGAAATAAATTACATTAAGGATTTTTGAAATATTCGAAAATACGAATGGGCTTCATTTATTTTTATTTAGAATCTTGAAAGAAGATTGCTTCTCTCAGTGTCAATAAACTATAATAATTTTGCATTAACTTCATACAAAGATAGAAGACAAATTTATAAATGACTTTCTAATTGAGCAAATTATACGATAGAGAAGTGACGTCATAATCTGTGGTGGTATTTGAATAAAGAAGAGTTTATAGTCCTCTTTTGGATTGCCTAACAAGAGCCCTGGGCTCTTGAGCAGCTTTCGCGTACATTTGTCATTATGCAAGAATTGCCTTATTTGCAACTCAGTAACCTTCAAGTCTGATAAAATGTTACATTTCTTAGTTTTGTTTAGAAGAACTTAATTTTGGATAATCTAGAAATGTTGAATATAAATGTTTGGATTTGAAATCTAGACCATGAATAATGTTCGAAAAGTTACAAATTGCAAAAAAAAGCAATCAAATCCTGTTTTAACGAAGCATTACTCGAGTAAGAAAAAGATCCCAGAAGGAAAACTTGGATAGAAGTTATCAGCGGAACTAGTCTCTGCTTTTTCGAAGTCCTTGAACTTTGTTTATCATCTGGGACGGGTTAGTTCCTACAATTACACTTCGCACCGTGAACGCTTGTGGCTTGAATGTTTCTTTTCACTTGATCCAACAAAAAATACTAATCTTTTAAAATAAACAATTTTAAACCTGAAGCCAGTCAAGAATCATGAGTTCACATTAACGATTCTACTGCTGTCAATTATAAAAATAAATTTTTTTATGGCTGATATAGTTCAAACAATCGGAAACAATGTTTTACGGAACATTTTTACAGAAAAATTAAGTCATGATTTATCAAAATTTAACGATTTTAAAAATTGGAAAGAAGCAGCAGTAAGAAAAAATTTAATCGCAAACACTATTGTTAAAATAATTTTTTTCGCAAGTTTTAAACTTTTAACACAAACATTTATATTTTTCTTTTATAAGGCTTCTTTAGCAGAGATCTCGGCCCATTCTATTGCTGATAACATAAAGTAGAAAAAGATATTTTAATCAATCTAAAATGGGATTTTTTTTCTCGTGATTATAAGTTGAATCGATCAAACTTCCGGCGATGCGCGAGTTCGACGCTCATCGAGAATGTTGATTACTTCGTTCTGGGAACTAATTGACAATCTCGGCCGACGTTAACCACGTTAGCTTATTAGCGTTAACGGCTCTTTAACCCAATGTGTAGATACATGCAGTGAACTCACAAAGAGCTCTTTACCCCGAGAAGCGAATTCTCTTCTCACTCGCGATTTACAATTTTGTCTCGTGGAAGAACACGTCAAGAGCGAGTTCTGCTCGCTTTTGAATACGCCGCGCCGCGGTTCGTTCATCCGAAATTCTTCAGTCCAATGACAGTGATACGTAAATTCTGTAAATAGGCAGTGTTCGTGCTGAATTTGTAGAATGTTCTCAAAAGGCAATTATTAGACACGAATTGGCGTAAACTACTTTAAGGTTATTTATTCTCTCAATTAAGCATTTTGCGTAAAAACTTTCAAGGTTATATTTTGATTTGTCCCTAGAGAAAACAAATTTTGCTAGTGTTGAAGACCTACTTATTTTGTAGACCACTTGTGAGAGACGAATTTGCTTAAACATTTTCAAGGTTATGTCTTGATTTGTGCTTGTTTTCGACGCAGTCAAAAATTTAAGGACAAATCAAAATATAACCTTGGAAGTTTTTATGCAAAATTATTGAGATAATAAATAACCTTGAAATTGTTTACGCCAATTCATTTCTCACAATTGCGCAATATCATTTGCAGGTACGAACCAATTCAGCTGCAGAATGTTCTTGATGTCGGTAAGGTAGGAATAGACCTATCTTTTATCGTTTGCAAAATAAGTACGTTTTCAACGCTGACAAACTTTTTCAAAGAGGTTTTGTGCGCGATTGAGGTCACGTTGGTCTCTGCCTCCGAATGGCCTTTTGGCATTCAAACGGCGCGGCGTGCTTCCGGTTTACGAGATCCTCCTCAGCAGCTATAAATTCTACTGAGTACTTCTTTATTCCTAGCATACACCTTCGTCTTTTATCAAAATTTAACACCCAAATTTACGATTTAAAAGAGCAGTCATTTTCTAAATTAAGAAACCCATTCCATCCTATAAAATAACACTAAAAAGACACTAAAAAAATGGTAAACAAATTAACAAATATTTTATTTAACAAAATAATTATTTCGTTGAAATAGTTCAAGAAAAAATTTCAATTTGGAGGCAAAATTTGATTTTAAAGATCATGTTTGAGCGTGGCCTTGTATAAATCTGGCGCGAAATTTAAATTTCAAAGTTTTATTATTTTGTTTTAAAATCTAAGTGAAGTATTTTATAATAAACTGGTGTTAATAATATTCATAACCTCTATTGCTAATATATTATTTGTAACATTTTTCAAATTTCTCTGCTTCTACTTAAAAGAAAGTCACATTTTTTCCTAAATAATATTTTAATTTAGCATTAAATTCTTAGTATAGCGGTCTAATGAAGAAAATGTTTTTTTGTTACAGGTTAGTTCTTTTCGCACACTTTTCTAATCAGAGGTTAGCGTGAGTATGGTCAATTAGAATTACTGCATGGAAATCGACCGTCTCTTTGCCAAGAGAAGGTATTTTTGTTACCTTTAACGCAACATGTCCCAGTTATCGTCAAATGGAAAATTATGTTTTCAAGATAAAAAAAACAAACAAATTTTTTTATAAATGAGTTGATTACTGATTATTCTATTCATAGAAATTATTTGTATCTTATTTTTCAGATTATTAATTTTTAAAACATAATGAGAATTGTGTTGCTGCTCGTTATTATGCTTATTAACGTTATCCCTATAGTAAAATTCGATATAAAGAGTTACTTAAATTATGTCATTATAATGCGACTTTGTCAATTTGAATTTGTGAAAATACGTTTTGGTCACAAATCTGAAAAACCTGTGAAAGATTTCGCAGTAATTAAATTGACAAAATGAATTAGTAGCAATTAATGATAATTAGATTGAATCTTGCAAAATAAAATTTTTTTTGCGAGGATAGTTTTCTCTTTTTTTGTCATTAAAATATAAAATTAAACAGAAAAGACTTAAAAAGATTCTCGGATAACGAATAAATATTCTTTCCGCTGGGGACTTCTCTTTTTTCATCATTAAAATAGAAAAAAATCTCTGAAATATTTTCAAGCTTAAAAAGTCTCTCGAAACATTTTCAATATTTCAGATATTTGCAGTCGAGTAAAAATGTAATACAGACTCAATATTAAGACCTTTTCTTATCTAAAGCTCAGTATATAAGAAATGTAGAAATTTAGTTTGAAAGTCCAAAAAATGAATTTTTCGAAATTAAAAAATACCGAAATAAAATACAACCTGAGCTTAACAAAATTCGCATATATTTCAAGCATGTTCTTTCATGTTCATTCGACCGGGAAACATGTACAGAAATCGAAAAATTTGTATTTGCAGACGTATTTGTGGAGACATCCGGGTCCCGGTGATTTTTTTTTCGCGAGCATTTGCGCGGGAGATAAGAAAATTCCGCGCTGAGTAATAGTGATAGTAAAGTGTTTACGGGACATTATTGAATCGTACACCAAAAATGGAGCGACGTCGATAGGGAATGGCAAAAGCTGGTGAAAAAGAGAGGTAAGAATTTTCGCGAGATGGTGGAAACTGTCGGAGTGAAAAATAAATTGATACTGCGGGCACTTCTCTTTGGCGGCACCAGCAAATTCTGCCACTTTACGCGGCGAAAAAAGTTAAATAAATATTATTCAACTCAAATAAATATGCCTTTCATTCTAAAATAAAAAAAAATTTTTTAAACAGAGACCGTTACCATTTCGTTCTCGCATTGACGTCACGATTCGATCGAAAAAGCAGTTCGACAATCTTCATTACGTCCGTGTTCGCAATTACTAGAAAAACGGCAAAACGAAAAATCTTTTTAATTTAATTTTATCATCTCTCGTTTGCCAAAAGTACCACGATTGCCATGCCCCGCCTTTACTGAATTTCCCCGCAAGCCGTTTCTAAATTACCATTCGTTTCGTACAGCGATCACGCAATCGCAACAATCGGTTCTGCGGAATCGCCTCATGTTTTTACTAAAAGGAGAAATACCTATTTCTTTGTATTTCCGTTTTATTTCTTTCTTTTCCCGACATTGCAATGCTCAAGTGACATTTATTGTCTCCATAAGTGGGGTGTTCAGAATACATTCTTCTCTTCTTATTTCTAACAATTATAGGGCCTTTTATAGCGAGAAATAAAATTTAAATTTCGCGCCGGATTTCCTACAGCAGGTTATGTTTGAGTGTGGGCTTTGAAAAATCGGGCGCGAAATTTAAATTCCAGTATTTTTTAATTCTATTATATTGGTTGTTTTGTTTCATAGTCAGATTGTTGACTTGACCATAACATTGCTGGGAATTGAATGAAAAAACCGAATATAATTAACGTTTTTATTCTACGAGAGGGATTTTTTGACATGGAACGCGAATCTTTTTAAAGAATTAAAACTGAGATTTAGAAGAAATGAGTTTAAAAATTCCCTGTTCCTAGCCAAAATTCATCGCGATTTAAAAGTTCATTCTTCCGAAGTTTAAAAAAAGAAAGTGAAATATTTCTGAATTATAATATAATTTTTTTTTCGTTAGGAATTTCTCTGTTTCGAGCATTTCAAAACTTGCGGTTAAAAACTAAGCTCTTTTGATAAAAAATTAATTTGCTTGGAAGATTCATTATTTTTATTGAAAATTCATATTTTTAAAAAAATGTAACTAGTTTGTTAGAAATCAATTTGTGAACTAAAAAATTAACTATTCTAAGTAGAAAATCTAACTATTTCGGGTTGAAAATGGACTATTCTAGTTCAAAATTTAACAATTTGGATGTAATTTTATCATTTTACATTGAAAAATTGCTTATTGCGTTCAAAATTCACGTATTTTGTTAAGCATTGGCTTTTTGGGGTAGAAAATAAGATTTTTCTTGAAAGTTAAAAATAAATTTCACGTGGTTGAAAAATGAACTCCTTTGTTGAAAATTATTCGACTGAAAACTATTCGATTGAAAACTTGTTTCTTTGTTTGTTTTTTTTTATGAAAAGGAATTTTTATACCGAAAATTTAATTATTTTCTGAAAATGCGATATTTTTTGGTAAGAATTATATCTTTAACGAAAAATGCAACTATTCTATTTTTGTTTTAAATTTTATCTTGTTTTATTTAGAAATTCAAGTATTTGGTTGATAATTGATATTTTTGTATTTAAAAATTAAACTATTTTTTTCAACAAAATAATGTAGTTTGTGAAAAGTTTGTCTTTAAATTTAAACCGTTCCACTTTGAGTTGAAAGTTGACATTTTCCAGTTCAAATTTTAACAATTTGGATGTGAATTTTCTTTTAATAATTTAAAATATATTTATTTCGTTGACAATTCATGTATTTTGTTTAAAAAAAAACTACTTTCTTGGTAGAAAATCGATTTTTTTGATAAAACATAATTTTTTTTCTCTGAAAATTAAACTCATTGTTTAAAAATTCTTCTTTTTTGTTGAAAATTCAAGTCTTCAAGTTAAATTTTTATAATTTTGGTTAAAAATTCATCTTTCAGGTTATAAATAAATTTTCTTTGTTGAAAAATAAACTCTTTTTTTGAAAAGTTATTTTTTTTGGTTGAAGAATGATCTGTTTTATTAAAAAATTGTTTTTTCTTTGGTTGAAAAGGAATTTGTTCTTGAACTGAAAATGAAAATACTATTCCTGTGAATATTCCATTATTTTAGTTGAAACTAATTTTTTTTTAAGCTTAATTTTTTGACTTCAACACTTGATTATTCAATTTTTGGTTGAAGCATGCTATTTGTTAATTTAAAATTCGTATTTTTTGGTTCAGAGTTGATTTTCTTAGCTTAAAACTGAATTATTTAAGTTTTGGTTGACAATTTATCTTTTTTAGTAACAATTATTTACTTTTTTTGTTGGTTAAAAGTTCAACTGTTTCGGTTGAAAGGTCAATGTTTTAGTTGAAAACTAATTTTCTGGTTTCAAATTAAAAATGAAAATTATTTCTTTTTACTAAAAATTTAACTATTCCATATTCTGTTAAAAATTGATTTCTTTTCTACTTCAAAATTTAATTATTTTGTTGAATGTTTGTCTTCTTTGATTGTAAATTAAAGTAGTTCGTTAAAAATTCATGTATTTTATGGAAAAATTGTATTTTTTGCTAGAAAATTAATCTTTTTGTTTGAAAACTGGGCATATTGTTTGAAAATTAATCGTATTGTTTAAACATTGATCTTTTTGCGACAAATATGAACATGTTACTTTTAGTTGATCCGGAAAATTGGAAAACTTGACGGGGAAATGACCGGGAATCAGAAATCGTCCGCTGAAACGCCACCCTTATAATTAGTATTATCAATTCGAAATTCGCTCAAATATTTGAGATATAATTAATGAATAATTTATTATGTGATTGTGTACTCTTGATGGTGCATAATTGGAGATACATGAATTAACCTGTTTGTATATTATATTTATTTCATAAATGATCAAACCGGTTTTCCATAATTTTGAGCCAGCGGAAATGGTAAATTAGGGGGTGAGTCACTGACACGTTCTAATTGAGATACATTGAGATTAATCAATGACTCACTTTCTTTTTAATTTCAATTGAGACTTATATACTATTTGCAGAATTTAAATACAGGAAATGACTATTTTGAAAGAATTTTTTAGGATTCTAATTTTTTAATGAACAACTTGTTTAAAAATGACTGAAAGAGATAATTGGATCCTTTAGAAAAAAGTAATTAACTCGGTTCCAATAATTATCGACATGGCAGCAATAAATAAAATGAGCAAACTGACTTTTGTCATATCCATTCGCAATTATCAGTAAACGAGGCCGCTTCCTTTATACAAATGAGGACTCATTTTCTCTTAATAAGCGTGGATTTGCACAAAGCACGCATTTCTAAAAAAACACTTTTTTTTTTCTTCTGTTTTCTCTTGAACGTTAGGGACTCGGACTCGAGAGATATTTTACATTTTCATACGTATCTTCGTAAATATAGGGAAATCTATCAATAGATATTGGCTAAGAGAAATATTTCTGACTTTTTTTTTATATAAAACTTAAAAAATTTCTTTTATAATATCCAAGAAAATTGTCATTAGTTTATGAAACTTTTCTGAAATTTATAATTATATAATTATTTTTGAAACTATCGTTTATGAGGAACATAAATAAGTTTATTGGATGAGAAAGTTGAACTGACAGCCTTTTTTGGTTAGTTTATCTACGCTCTCGAGGGCACATTTGCTAGAAAAGAGATCCCCAGATTTAGCTATGCATATAAAGTATATAAACGATAGAAATTCGAGGTCAGGTTTGACTTAAAACACCAAATTTGGGCATGCCTGCGTGATTAAATCATCAGTAGCGATCTACAGTGCTAGGTGTCTAAACTAGGATTCTCTCAATTTACTATGAAGATAAAATTGATAATATATTTCCTAATACGCCCCTCCCCCCTCAAGTAAAAAATCATTAGAAACGATAAAGGAAAGTGGCTAAGAGAAACTATAATAATTTGTACTAATAATAGATTCTTGTTTAAAAAAAAAAAACAAGAAACAAAGATTGATAAGTTTTAAATTTTGATAAATTAATATTAAATATTGTTGTTAAGAACATTTTAAAGAATATACACTTTGTTTTAGAGAGCAATAATGTTTATTGCGAATACAAATAAAAATATTCTATTGCATTAACTAAAATTTCGTCGAGAAAAAATCAAAAATCAACAACAAAGTAAATTAGCTCAGAATTCATTTCGTTTGGTTGAAATTCGGCTATTTAGTGGGATATTAAACTATTTTTTTTTCTTTTTCGGTTGAAAATAAATTTTTTAACTAAAAATTTAATTTCTTCACTTTTTGCTGAAAATTGATAATTTTTAGTTGAAATATCAACTATTACAGGATTCGTTAAGAACTCATTTTCTTTATTTAAAAATTAAACTACTTGATTGGAATTTAAACTATTTTCATTTATTTCTATTTATTCTTGAGCAAAAATGCAACTATTTGGTTAAAAATTAATTTTATTAATTGTAAACTTAACTTCTATTTTTGTTTAACAATTGATCGTTGCTTGTTAAAAATTAAACTTCTTTGTTGAAATTTGAACTAATTTGTTAAAATTTAATTCTTTTGTTTTTGGTGGAAATTGTCCTACTTAGTTTCAAAATATCTTATGTTTAAAATTCAACTGTTTAAAAAAAATCGTATTTTTGGTTAAAAATTCAACTATTTCGTTGAAAGTTGAATAATAACAAAAAAATTCATTTTATTGTTTGAAGATTCATCTTGTTAGTTGCAAATTTTTTGATTCTCAAAAATCCTTTGTTTTTTACTGAAAATTCAATTCTTATTTTTGGTTGAAAATTGACCTATTTAGTTTAAAAATATCTGAATTGTTGAAATTTCCACTGTTTTGAAGAATATTCGTCTTCTTGGTTAAAAGTTCAACTACGTAGTTGAAAATTTAACTGTATTGTTAAAACATAATTTTATTCCTGAAAGATTAAACTGTTTATTTTTTGCGTCTTTTTGGCATGGAAATTGAACAATTTTGTTGAAAAATGGTAATTAAAAAAAAATTTTAATCATTAAAAATCTGCGAGAAAGTTCAAATATTTTATTAAAAATTAACTTGATGTTGAAAATTTACAATTTAATTCAAATGTTATTTCTCTCTTGACTGAAAAATTCTTTTTTCTTGAAAAATTGTCTTTTCGTTTAATTCAACGTTTTTTGATTTAAAATAATAGTATTTTGTGGTCGAAATATCAACTATCACATTTTTGGTTTAGAAATAATTTTTTTGTTAAAAATTTATTATGTTAAAAAGTCATATTTTTAGCCGAAATGTTAGCTGTTTTTTTTTTGGTGAAAAATCAGCTTTCTTGGTTGAAAATAAACTTTTTGTTAAAATTTGGTCTCTTTTGTTAAAAATTCATCTAATTTTGGTAGAATATCAATCTTTTTTTGTTAAAAATTTTCTTATTTAATTAACAGTGCAATATATTTAGATTGAATATCTTGAGCTGCACAGATCAAATGAAAAATATTTTATAATTTTTAATTTGACAAATAATTATACTATCAATGTTCTATTTTATCATAAATTACTTCTAACTATTTATAGGAAGCTATTATCAGACAAATTATGGCTGCTCCATTAGAATGATAAATATCTTTCCCGATAATCCTCTAATAATTTCGCCTAAGGAGGAAATATATATTAACAGGTTGGGGGGGATCGTGCGGTTGGGCCATTTCCGGTGAGATATATTAATGGTAGATTTGAGATTTAGGAGGTTGGTTCAGAGAATCAAGCTCGAAATTTGTGAAATTTGGTCTATCTAGTCAGGACTGAAATTCTATAGACTGACTGCCTTCCGGCTTGAGATGTTCCGGCAATTCAATCCACATAGAGAGTAACCAGTGTAGTTAATGGAAAGACCACAGTTGCCGGCTTAATCGAATTCTGATACGCGAAGCACGTTAACGCTCAAGTGGTATTACAATAGGAGGCAAGCGCTTACTGGGCATCGATCCTAATGTGCTCACATGGCACAGTTAACTGTGCACTCCTCTCGGTGTTTACGTTCACCCAGTCACCCATCCTGCATCAGGAATTTACATGCTTCGAGAAATCGAAATCCTCATTACTGTTATAATTAATTCTGAATTTGAATTTAAAATCAGCGACCCGAAAAACCCCTGAGTAGCCATTTTTAGTTGAGTCGGATTTTTTTTATAAATTTTGGTCGGCCATAATGGATTTGCCATTTTGAATTTTTTTAATTTGACTGCATTGGAAGTCAGCGACCCAAACAAAAAACCCAAGTAGAAATTTTAAATCAAAGTGGTCTTATTTTGACACTTTTGCCTGCTACTTTGGATTAGTCATTTTTAATTTTGAAATTTTGACTCTGCATTTCAAATCTGTGACCCGCAAAACCCCCGAGTAGCAAATTTCAATTAAATTGAGTTTTTTTTATCAATTTTGGTCCGCCATATTGGGTCGTCATTTGTAATTGTGAAATTTTAACTGCGTATTTGAAATCAGCGACCCGAAAAACCCCTGAGTAGGAATTTTTAGTTAAATCGGATGTGTTTATACATTTGAATCCGCCATAATGTATCTGCCATTTTGAAATTTTGACTTTGTATTTGAAGTCAGGTCCCATAAAACCCCTTTAGTAGCAATTTTTACTTAAATCAGGCTTGTTTCTAAATTTTGGTCCGCCATATTAGGTCTGTCACATTGAATTTTGGAATTTTAACTTTAGATTTTAAATCAGCGTTCGCAGAAATCTTTTAATTAGCAATTTTCAGTAAAATTGTGCTTATTTCGAAAAATTTTCCTGCTATATCAGATCCGCCATTTTGAATTTTAAAATTTCAACTTTGGATTTTAAATCAGCGACCCGAAAATCCCCTGAGTAGAAATTTTTTATCAAGTTGGTCATATTCTGTTATATTTACCTCCTATTTTGGATTCGCCATTTTGAATTTTTAAATTTCGATTATGATTTTGAAGTCAGCACTCCGAAAAACTCTTTGAGTAGCAATTTTTAATTAAATCTGGTTTGTTTCTAATTTTTGGTCCGCCATACTAAGTCTGCAATATTGAATTTTAAAATTTCAACTTTGGATTTGAAATCACCTACCTGAAAAGCCCTCGAGTGGCAGTTTTTTTTCCAAGTCGATGTTTTTTTTAGAGTTTTGGTCCGCCATATTGGATCCGTCATTTTGAATTTTGACTTTGGATTTAAAAATCAGCGGTCCGAAACACTTTCTAATTAGCAAGTTTTAATCAAATCGATCTTATTTTGCAATTTTTCCCTCCATATTGGATCCGTTATTTTGAATTTTTACTTTCGATTTGAAATCAGCGACCCAAAAAACCCCTGAGTAGAAATTTTTGATAAAATCAACCTTCATTTGCCATTTTTTCCTGCTATTTTGGATCCGATATTTTGAATTTTCAAATTTCGACAATGGTGACTCGACTTTGGATTTAAAATCAACTTCTCGAAAAACCCCTGAGAGCAATGTTCAGTAATCGGGTTTGTAAATTTCGTTCCGCCATATTGTGTCTGCTACTTTGAAATTTAGTTTTAGATTAGCGACCCGAAAAAGCTCGCGTAGCAGTTTTTTACAAAGTCGATTTTTTTACATTTTTGGTCCGCCATATTGGATTCGTCATTTTGAATTTGGAATCAGCTACCCGAAAAACCTTTCTATTCGCAACTTTTACTTAAACCTTTTTTGATATGTAATATTGGTCCTTCATTTCGGATACGCCATTTTGATTTTTGATCTATAACAATTCACATTATTTATTTCTATACTAAAAACTGGGGCTAAGTGGTGCTTATGTAGGATAAAGTGGCCCATACCTAATTTTGTATTTGCAACGCAATATTGCTTCTTTTAGTTTGTGCAACTGAAGATTTACCATTCTTATTTCCAAGCTTATATATATATTTCACCGGAAAAAAAGAAATATCGGATTCAGAAATGAAGAATCAACGATGTGCCGTTTTGCCCCGGTTTACGGCACGGATTCTTCTAGAATCGCGGAAAATTTTGATGAAATTCATTGTAGGATAATTAATCATTATCAGCCTATGCTGAATTTCCTTTATTTTTTTCTTTCTAAGGACAGCCAAATATTTCAAGGAATTGGAAGTTTGATTTGTTATGAGGAAAACTCAGACTATTGTGATGGGATGAATAGTTGCAAAGAGTGACAGTGGCTAGATCGTTTATAACACTGTCTACCAGAAGGAGAGAAATTAGGGTTTGAAACTGCGACAGCTTCTTTGAATGTCTCCTCATTTGCGCCTTTCGGGTTAATTGTGGCCACGTATATATGCATATTCATGAAATGTACAAGTTGCTCTTTCGAAGGGTAGGTGGGGGGGGGGGGGGGGGGGGGTGTAGTGCCCCACCTGCCCTCCACTTCCCACCAGCAAGTAGTGGAAAGTTAATTTTGTAACTGCTTCCGCTTTTCGATGCCAGCTGCAAAATTACGGCTAAAAGCTATAGTTCTTAGACCTCAAATTCCTAATATTTAGTTCCTTCGTATGTTATTTTGTATATACCGTTTCGTTTTAAGTATCTTAGAAAACATTCCATAGGGATATCATTGAATCTGCGCTGAAAATCCTCTCCTCCGGCTTCTTTCTTGAAGATCTCGTGGAAAAAATTGCTGGTGCTGTGGTAAAAAGTGTGTCGCCTGAGGGTGAGTTCAAAGTGGCAAGAGGCAATAAATTCGATTGCACCACCCCATCAAGTATTCACGAACCGACATTGCCCCGGGACTAGTCGTCCATCCTCCCTTACCCTCTTTATTTCACCTTTTCCTTTTCCGCTATTTTTTTGATTTGTTTAAAATTCACTCATGCTGGAACAGGCTAGATTAAATTGCTTTACTGACATTTTCAAGGGCGAAAATGAAAATTACATGAAAGCGGTTACGTGGTTGAAAATTTAGTTATTCTAAAAGTAAACTTGTACTTAGGAATTATGGTCACCCTGAAAGAGCAATTAGAGTAGGGAAATATCAGAGAATGAGAAAATAATTTGAGATTTTATAAAGTCATTCGCATAGAGCGAAGAACCTGGTATCTCGACAGGAAGCTTAAGATGGCGTGGCTTTATGGCTGCAGAGCGAGGTTCCTAAGTACCATACATACTCGTATATAAGCCAGATAGGTCTGCTCATAGCTGATGGGAACTTTCCTATCGAGTCCCGAGGGAAGGTGGGTACTCTCTAGAATCAGCAAAGATGCTTATCTTCCTATTTTTCTCGGAATATCTAAACATGAAAATGGAATACTGTGAATCTTCAGTACAAGTAAAACATTCCTTGCATATCTGAAACTCAAATTGATAATTTCTTTAGAAAATAGACTAGTTATAATGAAAAAAAAAACTAGGAAGATTAATAAATCTAGTACTTTGAATTTCGCGCCAAAAATCGTGCGGACATGTTTAAACATAACCTCTGATTTGGTCTTTAATTTGGCGCCAAATTTAAATTGAAAATATTGATCAATTTAAAATTGAGTACTTAACGCAATAACATCTAAACTGGAAAGCTTTGTTTGGAAAGAATGTGTTTGGAAAGAATGTGATTAACAATGGAAAGCATTGTTGCGAAACAACAAACGAGAGCACCATTTGTCTAATTTAACGGTTCTCTATTGTCCCTCTTGCAAATGGACTAATTTGCATTTCCCCCAAAAGCGTAGACAATTGGAGTGTGTTCTCCGTAGAATCAGGATTCAGGTTCGCTGAGGCGTCGAGATTAATGAAAACGCTTTGACGTAGGTTCAAGCGAACTGGAGGAGAGTGTTTGTTGGTACGTCCGAAGCGTTAAACAGTTTCCTCGTCGTGAACGTTAGTATATGAAAGTGCATGCTTCTCTTGAGTAGGTTGTTTCATCAACCCTCAGCGCAAATCCTAACAGAGTTCTCGACTCCCATCGAGGGTCTCAACATTCTAGATGGAAATGAGTACCTCTGTACTGTTGCTAAAAAATTAGTTAGAGTAGGTGGGCGCCTACAAAAAGGAGTTTCGTAGCCTATTAGGACGTTAATTAAGTCGTTACCCCTTCCACACTTCCCCTCCTCTTCATAATGTGCCTCCCCTTACTCTCCATTTGCCCCTTTTTTTAACTTCTTCCTCCTCTACATCCGCCTCTCATTTCTTCCACAGCTAACACTTCCTTTATCCTGCTTCCCTTCCCCTGCCCTCACTTCCCCTTTCCTACTCACCATAATTTATAACCATGTCCCTCACCTCCCCTCATTTCCACTACTTCACCTCCCCTGATTTTTCCTCACTGTCCCTACATACCATCACTCATTTCCCATGCCCCTCTTTTCATTACCCGTACATTCCCTCCTCTCTTCACCCCTGATTTCTCCTACTTCCTCTCCCCTTATTTCCCTACTTCCTATGTCTTTTTTTCCTAGTTACGTTCCCCTAATTTCTTAGGCCTCTTCCTTCATTTCCCTCATTTCTCATACTTCCCCTTCCCTCTTTCCCCCTAATTTCTTCTATTTCACACTTCTCTTACTTGCCATCCCCTCATTTCTACTACTTCCTACTTCCCCTACTTACCATCCCCTAATTGCCAATGTCCCCTCTTTCACTATCCCTATTTTCCCTCCCATTACTAACCCTATTTTCTATTAATTATTAATTTCGCTCCCTTCATTTCCTATGCCCCCTCTCCTCACTACCTCTTCTTACCCTTCCCTAATTTCCTCTCATTTCTCCTACTTCACCTCTTCTTATTAAAAACATCGAAACCGCGAATGTTTTGAAACCTGTAAAAACCGAGAAATGACAGTTAATTCATTTTTTGGCCGGAAATTTGGGAATTTTCGAAGAAAAATCTGTCAAGTTCTATTCTAACAATTTTTTAAATAATTAGTTGAATTATCTTCTTTAATTATAATACCATTCAATTTATGATGCGGAATTCGAAAATCTTTTACTTAACAAAATTTTCTATTTTAGATTTTAATTTCTATGAATAAATTTTCAATTTAAAGAATTTTAAAATACAGTCTTGCAAGACTAAAATAATTGAAAAATTAAAAGAGTTTGAAATTGAACATTTTCAATGAGAAAACCTTTTAATTCCTAATTAATTATTTAAAAAATTGAACTGTACTTGAAGTATCAAAAAGTGAATAATAATTGATTTGCTGAGACGATTCTAAATCCGTTCAAAATTTAAGAATTTTCAATTCATCGTTAAAAATTAAACTAGTTCAATTTAAAAGCCTTAGTCGCAAAAAAATAGAAATAATTTGAAACTGAATTGCTATGAAATATTTTTAATAATAATATTAAATTAAAAAAAATGTAAATATCATGTAGATTTTTCAAGGCATTGGAATAAAATTCTAATAACATGGATTTATATTTTTGGAATGGAATTTGAATCTTTGAACTCTACAATTTATAAAAGTTAAGAATTATAAAATAATCAATTTAAATGTATTTAATTTAAAATTGTTTAAGTGAAAAGTCTTAGTACTTCACACTATATTGGTGTCAGTTATTGAGCATTTTAATACTTAAATTTTGAATTAAAGAACTTTATAAACTACAATTTGCAGTTTATTTTTCATTAATTCAAATGGAAGACGGTTAGGTTTAGAGTTTAAATTTTTTTATTTAATTTACCGGGGAGAATGATTGCGAACCGGGGAAAAAACAGGGAAGTGACCCGGAATTTGTTTTCTTCGATTAAAACGGCCACCCTGAATCAAATCCTTTAAATCCGGTGAAATACTTCAAGGTTCAATCAAATCCCTTAAATCATCCGGACCAAATCCCTTAAATCGTCCGAGCCAAATCCCTTAAATCATCCGGAATTCTTTTTAATTCTTTACAATTTTTGGAAACCCTAGGAAAGTTTTGACATTTGGGAATTTTTAAAATCTCATGATTGTTTAAATCCGCAGAAATAACATCAATTTTATTCATTAAACTTCTTTAGAAATTTCTTTAAAAAGCTTAAATATAAATTAAATTAAACTTATTCATCAAAGTTCTTTAAAAAAAAATTAAAATGCCTAAAAATGCATTAAATCTTGTGAAATTTCTTGAAACTCCTTAAAATCGCTTAAAATGTTGAAATCCGCGGAATTTCTTTGAAATCCTACGTTAATTCGTCTATTTTTTTAACACACTTTTTTAAATATTTTAATATTATTTATTTATTCATTTCTATACTGAGTTTCTTATAATCTGTTAGCAAGGCAAATAATTATTCAGAAAAAATGCTAATTATTATGGTGACATTCAGTGGAAAATTCCCTTCCACATCCCCGTTGCTAGATGGCCTCGAAGATAATGATACTCTTCGATTATGTCCTTGCGAGAATCCAAGGTAGGGTGAGAAAAGTCGCTTTCTGTATTTTAGGGGATATTTGGGTAAATTGGGAATTCCTATCAAGATCTGCCTTAAGCGAATTTAAATATTTCAGAATATGAGAGTAAGTCACAAGGCGAGAAATGAGGATATATTTTATATTGAAATAGAATATTATTTAAAATTCGCGCCATAATGACCTTTGAATTAAAGGTTATGTTTAAGAGTGGCAGTATTGTTTTTAAGCAAACATACTTGGGAAATTAAATTCTTTCGCCTGGGAATTAATTATGTGAACGTATGATGTAAAAGTAAAGGAAGAATAGAACAGGTGAGACAGATTTAGAATATGTGGCGGCCTTGGTGGGAATTTAAGGAATTTATTGTGTAGACAAATATATAGCGCAATTATACAGTTTTTATGAACATCCTCTAGAGCTAAGTAAATACAATTAAACTTTTTTTAAATTACATGCTATTTTATGCGAAAAGTATGTTTTCGCTTTCTTTGACTTCTTTTATCATTTGAATTTGGCGCTCTTTCTAAATCGAAGCTGTTCATTTTCGCGGGAAGTTTAAATTATGTAATTATTATTTGATTAATGTCAAATAAATGTAACTCCCTAGATATTTTTGGAATCTCCAGGAATTCTTCAAAAGTTAATTTCTTTTCCAAAGTTTTCTAGATATTTCTTAAAATCTTTGGAAATGCTAGAAAACTCTTTGGAAAGCGTTAAAATCCGTGTAAATATTATTAAATTTCTTGAAAAGTTTTGAAATCCTTTAAAAATAATTAGTGGAAATATTTTGAAATCCCATGAAATATTTGCACAATTTAAATCTCTCGCCATAACGGGTGACCTTTAAATTTAAAGATTATGTTTAAGCATTATTGTGGGCCAGGGGAACCCGAACTTTCGCAAAAAGTCCACAGATTTAGCTGAAATTGATTACTCGTGGGTTTTTTGGGTCGCTGAATACGAATATTGATTACAATTGTTCAAATTCAAAATGGTGGAACTAATATGATAAAAAATTTTTAATAATACGAGGGTTTTTGAGGTCGTTCATTACAAGTCTGAAGTCAATATTTGAAAATTTAAGATGGAGGATCCAATATGGCGGCGGAAATTGTATAATTTTGACAGGTTTGGCTAAAAATTGTTACTCGGGGGTTTCGGAAATCTTTCATTACGAATTTGAAATAAATATTTTAAAAATCAAGATGGCGAATTCAATATGGCGGCAAAAGTTGTATAATTTCGACGGATTTGGCAAAATATTTTCACTCGGGTCTTTTTGGGGTCTTTGATTACAAGTCTGAAGTCAATAAATTTTAAAATTTAAGATTGAGGATCCAATATGGCGGCGAAAATTGCATAATTTTGACAGGTTTGGCTAAAAATTGTGACTCGGGGGTTTCGTAGTTCGTTGATTACGAATTTGGAGAGAATATTTCAAAAATCAAGATGGCGGATCCAATATGGCGGCAAAACTTGTATAATTTCTACGGATTTGGCTAAAAATCGTAACACGTAGCTTTTTGGTGTCAAATTGCAGGATTTTGAATGGTATTTGTGTCGTATAATGATTTTGGCGCGAAAATAATCGAAATTTGAGTTTATAAGTATTGTTTTTGAGCAAACTTACTTGGGATATTAATTTTTTTTTCCCGTGATAATTAATTATGAGGACCTATAAAAGTAAAGTGAAAGAGGAGCAGGTGAGACGGATGTGGAGTTTGAGGAGGCCTTGGTGGGAACCCTTTTCCAACCAGTGACTTCGCACGATCTGTGGACGGTTACAATTTTTACCTCCTATAGTCCTATACCGTACTTCCGGTTTTAGAACATTTCTACGTTATCGTTTCTTCACAAGTAGAGAGTGAACATGGGGCTTCGGGCTCTGACAAGTTCCTGATTTACATTTTTACGATGAAGCTGAAAAGTAAACATTCAACGACGTAATTCAAACTCGCAAAGCAACAAACGTCAGTTTTAATGCTTCTAAAAAAAAATCCACGTTTTCTCGTATGTTTTTTGTCATTTTATGTGTATGGCTTTTATGGTGACGATGAATTATATGGTTTTGCAATTATTCATATATAACTGAAGAAGATACAAGGTATTATTACAAGCTATAAAATATAAACTGATGTATAAAACGTGATTGCAGATATAAAATATAATTAAAGATATAACATAATTTAGAGACTTTCAATCTATCTGTTCTATGAACTCTTAACTAAGTTTCAAAGTAGTTTTTAAAGAAGAATATTAGTTTTCATCAAAGAGTGCTAATGTATATTTTTCGTTGAATCCGAAAAATTTTCTAGGACTCGAATCTTTTTTCTGAAAAATGATATTTTTAAATTTTCGAGGAATTGTCACGTTAATGTCGACTGAGTAATTGAAGAGGGATGTGGCAGAATGAGTGTATTGAATGAGGAATGGTTATCTCTTTAGGTCGTGAAGAGTCATTTTGTACATTGAAACTTGAGTATCATCAACGTGACGTCATTGTATCACTCAGCCTATACAACAGCAATTGATAAATCCGGAAGTGGATATGTCCATGCCAATTTTCATACGATTCCCGACTGACAATTTTGATTACATTCAAGCCTTCAATCTAGGCATGAAATCTCTACAAGTGATAATTAATTTAGAGGTTGTCATTCCCATTGAAAATTGGAATTCAAAAATCGATAGTAATCCAAACACATACAAATTTCATCAATCATGATTTAAATCATTTTTATCAATTTAGAATTTTTTTATCTACAGTTTTAGGACATAAAAATGTTTTTATTAGGTTATGAATTTATTTACTTATTTAAAATTCAACTACTTGGTGAAAAGTTAAACTCATTTATTAAATTTTTTTATTGAAGATTCATCATTTGAATTGAAAATTTATCTCTGGTTTTTTGTGAAGAAATAGATTTTTCATAGAAAATTGAACTTCTTAATTTTTGGTTTAAAATTTATGTCTCCCCTCTTTCTTTAATTTTAATTTTTGTTTCTAATGAGCCGAAAAGTAAAGAAGTTTAGAATTCTGTTTTTTAATCGTGAATGTTTTTTCATTGTTTTTTTAAGCATACACAATTTTGCTATAAGAAAATAGATTTCGGTTCGATCTTAATTTCAAAATTTTCGTTTTTTTTTTTTTTAATGAAATTTCAACTATTTGGCTGAAAATGCACATTTTCATTTAAAAATTTAACTATTTATTTGAAGATTTATGCACTTTTTGGGATATTCATCGTTTTTACAGAAACATTAGTCTTTATGGTTGAAAATTTCTCTTTTTCATAAAAATTTGTAGTTTTCCATTTGAAGATTCATAATTTAAGTTGAAAATTCATCAATTTCGTTGAAAATTAATTTATTTAACTGAAAATTCAACTGTTTCATTTTTAATTGAAAATTTATCTTTTCTAGTTTAAAATTCAAAAACCTGAATGAAAATGGCTTTTTTATTAGAAAATTCAAGTACAGTGTTGAAAATACACGTATTTTATTAAAAATCTATTTTTTTTAAATAGAAAATTTATCTTGTCTAAAAATTCTTCTTCTCGGTTGATAATTGAAGTACTCCGGTTTAATATTTATTATTTTAGTTGAAAATTTCTTTTTTTTTTAATTGGAAATAAAATTACATGATTAAAAATTAAACTCTTCTTTTAAGAAATATTTCAACTTTTTAATTATTCAAAATGATTTTTTAATTTAAAATTCTTATTTTTGGTAGAAACCAAATGTTCTTGCTTCAAAATTAATCTTTTTGGCCAAAAATTAAATTATTACATTTAAATATTCATCTTCTTATTTAAAAATTGATCTTTCTGGTTTGAAATTCAACTTCCAGTCAAAGATCTACAATTTTAGTGGAAATTTAATCACTTTGTTTGAAAATGTAACTATTTTTTATTAAGTTAGTTTTTTATTTTGTTTAGTGTAATTTTTTAACTGAAAATTTAACTTATTACACTCAAATATGATAAATTATCGTTTTCTTTGAAAATTAATCTTTTTGTCTAAAAATTAGTTTTGTCGGTTGAAAAATCAAGAATTGCAATGAAATATTTATAATTTTTGTTGAAAATTCATTTCTTGGATTGAAAAATAAGCTATTCGATTCAAAAATTGTTGTCGTTTTTTATTGAAAAGGAATTTTTTCCGTAAAATTAAACTATTTTTTTGAAAATTTGTATATTTTTTTTTTTGTTTAAAATTATTGTTTTCTGTTTCAACTGAAAATGTTAAATATTCCATAATATTAATTAAAAACTCCTTTCTTTAGTTGAAACTTCATTGTTTGACTCAAAATTCAATTTTTGATTGAAAAATGATCTTTATTTAGTTAAAAAGTCGTCTTTTTTTGCAGAAATTAATCTTCTTGGTTGAAAATTCATCTTTTTGGTCTAAAGCTTAACTATTTAATTTCAGTATTCATCATTTTAGTTGAATATTTCATAGTCCTAGTTAAAAATTCACCTGTTTGGTTGAACATGAATTTTTTTTACTTAAAATTAAATTATTTACTTGTTTTTTGACAATTTATATTTTTTCAGTAAAAATTAATATTTTTTAGTTTAAAAATTCAACTATTTCTGTTAAAGATTTATTGTTTTTACTAAAAATTCATGTTTTTGGTTCAACATCCAAATATTCTAGTTGAAGATTTATCATTCTGATTGAAAATTCCTGAGGTAGGTTAAAAATTAATTTTAATAACTAAAAATGTAACTATTCCACTTTCGGTTGAAAGATGATTTTTTATAGTTCAGAATGCAACTATTTGGTAAAAAATTTGTCACCTATAATTGAAAATTTAACTGTTTCGTTAAGTTCATGTTTTTTTTTTAAATTGAATTCTTTTCATCCTTGTGGTTAAAAATTCAAGTACTTCAGTTAAATATTTATCATTTTAGTTGAAAATTTATTTTGTTGGATTAAAAAATCAACTATTCTTATTTTTTTTGACTAAGGTATTAACATTTCCAGTTTTTGTTTAAAACTGATATTTTTAGTAGAAAATTCTGGTATTTGTTTCAAAATTCAGTTATTTTGAAAATTTTTGCTCTTTTCGTTCAGGACGTATTCGAATGAACGTGATAAATTAAAATAAATGTTTGAGTTTTTCGGAAAATATAAATATTTTACATGATTTTAATTGATCGGGGAAATTGAAAAACTTGACCCTGCTTTAAAAAGAAAGGATAGGAGTGGAGAGGAAATTTCAATGCGTTGAAATATAGAGGAGCTTTTCTGGAGTCGGTCGTTAAACTTTGAAGAAAGCCTGGAAAGAGAGAGAGAGAGAATGTACACTTTAACTTAAACTGATGCAAAATTGTTCTTTTCTGATTACAGGTGAGTTTACCGGAATTACGAGCATAAATTGGTACCAACTCGGAGTTATCCTTTTGGATTTTGCACTTCTACCTTCACACAAGGGGTGCGAAACGTCAGGCAGGATTTAAGGTAAACGATCTTAGTGGTTGGATTTCCATTTTGCGGATATAAACCGAGCATATTTAACCGCTTTGACCATGCAGTTGTGGAGGTTGCATCCTCACCGGGGATCCTAGATAGTAATAGATCTCAGTTCATGATGCCGAGTTGTGGCGTTACGGCAACTTGAATCCCCCTTAATCTCGCCAAAGAGGTTTTGTGAATTAATAATGAACCTAAAATCTAAAGCACCAAGTTTATGGATTTTGATGGCGAATAATGGGAATCAAATTTAATCCCTGAAGTCTGCATGCTAATATTGTGCCACTGGTTTTTTTTTTTTTTTAATAACACTAATGCAACTATTGTTTTGCCTTCAAAAATATGTTCAAACTTTTTCCAGGGTGGCCGTGGGACCGGGAAATGGCAATGAATTTATTTTTTGACTAGAAATTTGACAACATTTTTATAATGAAAATTTTGTCTAACTTTGATTTCCACTGCGTTTTAAATAATTGGTTAAATTGTAATTTTTATCAATTATAATGTCATTCAGTTTAGAATGCTTTATTCGAAAATCTTTCGCTTTAAAAATTTACTATTTTAAATTTTTAAGCATACATTTTAATTTCAAGAATTTTAAAATGCAGTTTAAAAGTTTAAAAAATTGAAAATTAGAAGCGTTTTAAATCGAAGATTTTTGATGAACAACATTTTTAGTTCATCAATTGTGAATGCAAATTAATTAATGAGTTTTAAAATTAAATTTCACTTTATGAATGAAAAAGTGAATAATTTATTTTACAAGAGGATTCGGAATCAGTTCAGAATTTTCAGATTTTAACGTTAAAAATTAAACTGTTTCAATTTAAATGGTCTTATTAGTTAAACAAATATAAACGCTCGATTATAAATTAAATATTCAAAACCAAACAAGAAAACTAAACTTCGAACGTTGCAATTTTAATTGTTCTATTTCAAACAATTTAATTTGTAAGTTTTATTTTTAAATCGTTGAAGAAATATTTTGAAGTTTGGAATTAATATAAAATTAATTGAAAATTTGAAATGATTTCAAATAATTTAAACCAAGTTTCTGCGTGTGCCGACAAAATCCAGCTATTCGCACCAAAATTTCGGTGTTTCGAAGCTTTTTAAGAATTTTGAAGGCTTCGGAAGAATAAACAACATATCCTAGAAAAATTGAAAATGATTCTTTATTTCGAAAAAATTAATTTTGAAAGAATATTTAAAAAGATTCAGAAAAATTTACAAAATTATCATAAATGAATGTGGAAGATTTTAAGAAAATTTTTGTTATTTGGCAGGATTTAGAGAAAATGTTTAGAAAAAATTCGAATCATTTAAAAAGATGTTCAAAAGTTCTGAAAACATTAAAAAAAATAATAAAATTTTTTTAAAATGAGGACTGAAAATGATAGCTTTGACTTATATTTTTCGAACCGAATCTGAATCTTTGAACTCCATAATTTATTTAAAAAATTTTAATTTGGGAGTTTAATTTCATTTGAATACAAAATTTTTGAATGAAAAAAGTTTTAAACTTCAGTTTTAAAGTTTAAAATTCAAGAGTTCCATTTTGAGTGCTTTAACTGTCAGCTCAGTTTGTATGACTTCAAATGGAAAAATTTGTGACTTTAAAGATTAAATATTTAAATTTCATTGACCATGAAACATGTTTGATAACCGGGAAATAACAGGGAAAATTTCTTTCTTTGCTTGAAACGGCCACCCTGTCCTTCGCTGTTTGGCTAAAATAACATATTCGCCTTCTCAAAATTTTCGAAATATTTAAAGAGGTTTTAAAGATTTAAACATTTTCGAAGGAGATTTAAAAGATTTGAATTCATTTAAGAAGTTTAAAAGGATTTTTTAAGGTTTGAAAGCTTTTGGAATTTTTTAAAAGATTCCAAGGGATTTCAGATAATTTCACAAATTTTAAGAGATTTGAAGAGATTTCATCTGATTTTAGAGGATTTTAAATTTTCCGAAATTTTAAGAGATATAATCCATGATGATTCACGGGATTTCAAAGTATTTTAAAGATTTTGAGGAATTTTAAATATTTTATGGTATTTTACGATATTCCCAAAAATTTCAAGCGATTTTAAATATTTTATGGTATTTTACAAGATTCCCAACCATTCCAAGAGATTTTGAACATTTCAATGAATTTCAAAAGACAATCAAAGGATTTCAGAGGATATTAAACATTTTAGAATTTTTAAATAAATTAAATTCTATCAAATTATAAGGATTGTCTATAGATTTTAAAAAATTAAAAAAAAATTGGAAGAGATTTAAAATAGTTTTTTTCTAAATTCTTGGATGTAATGAAACTCACACGTGACCACGTGCTACACGAATCCTCCTTATGTTAACATTACTTTCACTTGAGGAAGCGACGTTGAAAGCGTAACCGTTCTAGTCAGATTATGTAATATTTCCGAGTCTGTGAGAAATTATTTTTAATTATTCCTCTATTTGGAAAGAATATAATAAGTCGGCTTTTGCGTAATCAAAAAGAATTTGTAGTATTATAGAGAGTGAAACCACACATTGTTCAAATTAAATATACAGGAACAGTTTTCTGTTTTATTTAGTTAATTTATAATCTAGAATTTATTTATTATTATTAATATTTATTAAAGTATAAAGGATATAGCATAAGCTGATATTAATTCAAGAAATATGTCGAAGGTTTCACAAAATTTTTGAATGTTCCAAAAGATTTCAAAGATTACGAAAAGATTTCACAGATTCCAAAATATTTCACAAAGATTTTTTTATTATTTATCAAAGGATTAGGCACCGTAAGCTAATATTGATTTCATAAATATTTTAAACATTTCACAAAGATCACTAAGATTCAAAAGGTTTCAGTGATTTTAAAGATTGCACAATGATTTAAAAGAATTCATTAAGATTGATAAGATTTCACAAATATTTGAAAGATTTTTATTATTATTATTTATCAAAAAAAAAGGGTAGCATAGGATTTTTATTATTTATTAAAGGACTAGGCAGCATAAGTTGAAAATAATTTCTGAAAGGTTTCACAAAGTTTTGGAAGATTTCAGAAATGTTTCTTTAAATGTCAAAGATTTCAGAGGATTTGAAGGATTTCACAGGTTTTTTTTTTAAGAATTCCAAGATTTCAAAAGTTTCACGAATACTCAAAAGATTTTACCAATATTTGTCATATTTTTAATGATTTCAAACGATTTGAGAAAGAGTTCAAAGATTTGGAAGATTTCGAAGATTTCACAGGGATTTAAAAGATTTCTTCAATATTTCAATGATAACAAAGGTTAAATATTTTGTTAATATTATTTATTAAAGGAATAGGCAGCACAATCTAACACTAATTTCAGAAAGATTTCTAAAAGATTTCTAACGATTTCAAGGATTTCAAAAATCTTGCTATTTTTTTTATTAATTTTACTATTATTATCATTATTTATCGTAAGAATAGGTAGCATGCGCTGATACTAAATATACAGAAAAATTTCATAAATATTTAAAGTATTTCACAGGTATTTCTTGAAGATTTCAAGGATTTCAAAGATTTGAACTATTTTCAGTTATTACTATTTTAGTTATTGAACTTATTTCAATATTATTATTATTTATTTAAGTATTGTACATCCTAAGGTGATACAGATTATAGAAATATTTCAGGATATTTGAAAGATTTTTATTAATATTATCATTATATATTGAAGGAATAGGCAGCATGAGCTGATACTGATTTCAGAAATATTTTTAAAATTTCACAGAGGTTGTAAAGATTCCAAAATATTGAAAAGATATAAGAAGATTTTACAAAGATTTCAACCCATTTTTTGAATTAGCGTGTTTATCTATTTTTTTATTTCTTATCTTCTTGAATTTCTTCTGATGTATTTTTATCAGTAAAAAGTGCTGAGGTAATTAACTCATTTTTAAAGCTAAATAAAAAGCTGTTTAAATAAAACAAAAGTTGCTAGAGAGTAAAAGTTGTTAACAAAAGGCGCTGCTGTTAGAGCATTTTCGTGCTTTTCACCCATATGATATAAAATGTATTTAATAATAAATAAAAATCCCTTTTTAATCCTCTTATCTCCGAAAAAGTGTCTTTTTTTTACCTCAAATTGAACTACTGCACCGTTGTGAGCAAGGAAGGAAACACGAAGGTAAATGTTTACCGTCAAGAGTAAATGGATGATTCGAGTGAGTTGAAAAAGTAGAGAAATGTCGTAAAACAGCAGGACGGGGTGTGAGACAGCGAGTCATTTCGAGGACAGGGATCTGGTTGGATCTAAACGATAAGGGCTTTAATTGCAAGATTAATTGAACCTGCGTATGAGCAAGAGCACAATGACGACACGCCGAGGTGGTTAAGTAAGGCGGTAAGAGTTCCAGGGTGCAGTGACCTCGGGTCAACCTGGCCTTCTGCAACTCGAGAATAAGAAATTCCCGTGGAAATGCTAAGCGAATATCGAACTTGTGCTCTAGTGTCGCGCCGAGCGAATAATTAATTCGTCCAATAGAATGCCGCGAAAAGCACGTGCGACAACTCGTGTGTTGTCTCCGATCAACTGTCACAGCATTTCGTTTTTTTGTTGTTTTTTTTAGCAGGTAGGAACAGCAACGAAACAACGATACTGTCCTTGAGAGTATCGTTCTTTCGTTGCTGCTTCTACCTGCTCAATTTTTTTTTACCTTGATAAGGGTGCTGTGTAAGTACCAAAACGTTCTTGAATATTATTTAACAATTTTTGTGTTGTTCTCATTTTTCTTTCCTGTTTTTTATTTTTCACAAAAATTTTGTTCTTCTTTAGAAACTTTTTTTTGAAAGAAAATTTATTTCCAAATTATAATAGGAACATTTTATGGTGATTGTCCAAATTTGTTCGTTGGATTCTTGGTTTTATTTTCAGGAATGTTATACATTTACTTGATTATTGGGCTTTAAATAGTTTGTTCAATTTCATTTTAATCTAATTTATAAATTATTTCTCTTTTTCTTTTAAATAGAAGGAATTAATTTAATTTGATGAATTTCAAAATTAAATTAATTCCACATTTCTTTACGCTCAGAAAAAATGTTTGAATCAAAGAAATTCTTTTCTTGATATCGGGTTAAACAAGTATTTGGTCGATTTAAATAGATTCTATCTTTGATATGGGATCAAAGAAACGTTTGTTTGTTTTAGACAAACATTTTCTTGAGTTCATAATCAGGGTGACCGAAAATCAGGAAAACCTAGACATCAAGAAAAATTCAACCAATTTTAGTAGTTAGGAAACTTTTTATTCTTAAATCACTTTTCAGTCTATTTTTTCACTATAATTTAAAAAGATTCCAAGAAATATTTAGTGGATTTCAATCCTTTCAACGATTTCATAAATTTTAGAGTATTTAAACAATTTTAAGGAAATTTCAAAAGCTTTAAAAATATTCCAAAAAACTTTTACCAGGTTTCAATAATTTGAAGGTATTCTAAAGGATTGTAAAGGTTTTCGGGTATTTTAAGGTTCCAAAGAGATTTAAAGAGCCTTAAAATGTTTCAAGGGATTCAAAAAAATTTGAAATATTTTAGGGTACTTTAAAATAATCCAAAGAATTTTTGAGAGCTTGACAAAATTTAAAGCGCTTTTAAAAGATTTTAAATATTTTAGGAATATTCAAAATATTTCAAAGAATTTTCAATTTATTTCAGTTGTTTAATAAAGTTTCAGAATTTTAGGGTACTTTTAAAAATTCCAAGCAATTTTAATGAGCTTTAAAAACTTTCAGGGTTTTTCAAAAGATTTCAATGGATCGGAAATATTTTAGTTTACTTTAAAAGGTTCATAGGAATTTTCAAGAGCTTTCGAAAATTCAAAAAAAAAAATTGAAGGAATTTTAAATGGATATAATTTGAAATTATTCCAAAATTTATAACTAAATTTTAAAGATTAAAAAAAATATCAAGGGATTTTAACAAATTTATAAGGATTGGATATATCTTAGGAAAATTTAAAATATTGCAAGACATTAATAAGAACTTTAAAAAGTTTCAAGAGTTTTCAAAGGAATTGAAAACTTCTAAGAAATTTTAAAGATTGCAAGGAATTTTTTAATGATTTAAATCAGTTTTGCAGAGATTAAAAAATTTGCAATGGATTTCCAAAAATTTGAGGAAGATTTGAGAAATTCCAAGGAGTTTTATAATATTTCCGAAGATTTCAATTATTTGAAGGAATTCTAATCTCTCTGACGGAATTTTATCATTTTTTCAGGATTTTGAGAAATATTAGATTTCATATAATCCTGAATTCTTTTTAAGCCTTTTGATTAATTTTTTTCATATTTTTAAATTGGTTTTGATTTGGTACATTTTTTTATTTCGCCTTGCATTTTTTTAGTTCAACTTTCTATTTTATTTGAATTCTTTTGAATTTAACTTGAATTTTTTTCAAGTCTTGTAAGTCGAACTCTTGTAAGTTTTTTTAATTTTAAAAGAAGATGAAAATAAATAGATCACTTTTTAACTTTTTAAGTAGATCAGGCTGTGAAATCTCTGAGAAGAATAAATAAAAATTTGTAAATTAAAACCTAAAATTTTTTTATTCCACTTACGAAAGATTCCACACCAGAAATATGGCAAAATTAGAACTCTGCTTTTTAAATATTGCTGGCTTGGAAAAAAGAAAAATTAATCAAGGAACAATCAGGGAAAAGTCAGGGAATCTTGAAAATGAAATTTTGCGGCCACCCTCTCACTTCTGTACACTCAGAAAAATGTTTATTTGAATCAAGCACATTCTTTCTTTGATATGGGATCAAACAAATATTAGATGGATTCAAACAAACTTTTTCCTGAGTTTTTAATCAAAAACTCTAAAGACGTATGTACAACTTTTTTTTAATTTTGCGTAGTAGCAGCATCAAAATCAGTTATGTTGTTTCCACTGTGGGCACCCTCTGCAAAAAGTGTGGTTGCTGGAATTAGAGCGGAAGAAATTCCATACATGTGATACATGAAATGGCGAGCCCTTCCTTCAACTTTTCCTGCATCACCGCTTGATTATAATTTCATTCCCGCAGAGTTCAACTTTGCGTGAAAAGAAAAATACCAAGCATTTTTGACAGGCAAATTGCAAATTGTCCAGAGATTTCGGAGGATGTCAAGGAGTTTTAGAACATATTAAAGATTTAAAGGGAATTTTAGGGGTTTTATCCGATTTCAGAGGATTTAAAAGATTTCTCCATTTTTAACGAATTTTTAAAAGAGATTTAAGATTTGAAAATGTTTTACGGGATTTAATTTGATTCTTGTGGTATTTTAAAGAGTTTAAATGTATTTTTAAAATATTCCAAGGAATGAAATGGGATATCCGAATTTTTAAGGAGCTTTAAAGAATTTCGTAGGATTTGTGAAAATTTCGAAGGATCTTAAAAAGTTATCCAGGATATGGATATTTAAAAGATGTCAAGGGATTCCAACGGATTTATTGAAAAGTTTTAAAGACTTCTAGAAATTTCGGGGATTTCATAGAATTTTAAGGAAAAACTCGTTGACATTTTTTTAACATTTTATAATGGTTAATCTTTATTTATTATTTAAAAAAATAATTGCTATATTTTGCTACTATTTTTCAAATTTGATCCCATACCATTTATGTTCAACTTTCCGTAAAAGTTAAAATTGCAAACATTTTTAACAGGCAAATTGCAAATTTTATAGATCTAATAGTAGTTTTAACTTGGAAGAGATGTTTAAAAATACCAGTTTCAAGGAGTTTAAAAAATTGAAGAATTGTTCAGAGATTTCCGAGGATTTCAAGGAATTTAAGAAAATTTTCAAGATTTAAAGGAAATTTTGGGTGATTTATTCGATTTTATGGGCTTTTAAAAGAATTCAAAGATTTCCTAATTTTTTAAGGAATCTTGAAAGAGATTACAGATTTCAAGCTGTTTTGTGGGATTTTTTTATAGAAAAACCTAAGAATTTCTAAAGATTTATACGAATTTCAGGGATTTCAAGAGATTTCAACAGGTTTAATGGATTGAAAAATATAGACGATTTTTTTCAGGAATTTGCGAGTATCTCAAAAGATTTTAGGTTTTTTGTAGTTTAAAATAGATCCCCTTCTTATTATTAAATAAATAGAATTAAAATATTTTGTTTTTATTTTTCAAATTGTACGCTATAGAATTTAGGTTTAATTTTGAATAAGACGAAAAATACGAAGCATTTTTGATAAATTACAAATTTGAGAGTTGTCCAGAGATTTCGTAGGATGTCAAGGAATTTCGGAAACAATCCAAAATTTAAAGGGGATTCAAAGGCCTTTATCCGATTTTATGTCATTTTAAGCTATTTCAAAGGATTTCAAAGATTTCGTCATTTTTTAAAGAAATTTTGAAAGAAATTTCAGATTTCAAAATGTTTTATGGGATTTTATTCGATTTTTGTGGTATCTTAAGAGCTTCACTGTATTTTTTCAAGATTCCAAGTAATTATATGTGATTTCCGAATTTTTAAGAGGTTTCAAAGCATTTTGTAGGATTTCAGAAAATTTAGAAGGATTTTGAAAAGGTGTTTAGGATAACAACGGTATTTAAAAGATGTCAAGGGATTGCACGGTGAAATCACTTGACATTTTTGAAAATAGTTTAAAATAGTTAACAAATTGCAAATTTTGTTTATCTATCCGTAGTTTTTATTTTAAAGAAACTCTGAAAAATGCCAGTTTCAACCATTTTTTTTTTTATTTTTTTATTGTAGTCATTTGTTTCAATTTGTTCTTGGGGTAATATTTTCGCGCTACATTTTAGTAACTTGAAAGAAAGAACGGAATTCTTTTGAATTGCGAACAGCTGAACGAATTTACGGTGTATGTAGTTGCCACGTAGGTCGCACGACTAACGTTGGATACAGTCGGAAATAAAGTTAAACTTTCAAATAAAACACTGTAGCGGAAGTTTGCGAGAAAACGAATCAGCCGCTTTTCAATCGCCGCTTTACTCTGCTATTGACATAACACGTGCGGTTTGCCAGTGACCTATCCTGTTTCGTTTCACGTTGCGAGAAACCTGATCCAACTCGTGACAACTCTTACGTACCAGGTTGTTAATTACTTTAGCAAATTTCTTCGAAAAAGAAAGTTTTCAAGTAACTGCAAAAAAAAGATAAGAGAATATGAGAGAGGAAATAGCAGAGAATTTAAAAAAAAATCGGGAAAAACCTGGGAATTAACGTGGGAGAATTTTAAATGATTTTTTATTTATAAAATTAACTTTAAGAGTATATTTCAAAACACTTAAAAAGATTTCATAAAATGTATAGTAAATAATCCGGAAAATTTTCAAGCAATTTTTCTAATTATGCAGAATTTTATTTCTTTATTCACTCTTGAAAAGTATTATTAAAAATTACCATTGTATAAGACCATTAAAAAAGTGTAAATATTTAAAAACCTTTTTAACAAACTGTAAATTTTCGAAGAAAATTTGTTTTTTTTTTTAATTTTATTTGGCAAGGATGTGTCTACAAATTTAAAGGTTTTTAAAAATGAGCAAACAAAAAATTTGACCATTTTAAGAGAATTTTTTATTTTGAAAGATTTTGATTAATTTTAGGAATTGGTGGAAATTTCAACTTTTCGTTTAAAAATTCGTTTGGTTAAAACGTAAGTTTTTTAGTTGAGGATTCAACTATTTTGTTAAAAATTTATCTTTTCTGGTTGAATTCAACTTTTTGGTATAAAAGTTTGGTTAAAAATTCAATTATCTTGTTGAAAATTCGTCCCTTGGTACAGAATTCATCTGTTTGGTTTATTAAATTTTTAAGAAATGCAATCATTTGGTTTAAAAATAACTTTTTTGTTGAGAATTAATATTTTCGGGTTAAAAATTAAAATATTTTGTAGTTTCAGGTTGTTCATTTCATTAGCAAATTTCTTCGAAATATAAAGTTTTTAATTAACTGAAAAAATATAGAAAATGTAAGAGAGTAAATTACCGGGAATTGAAAAAACGGGAATTAACCGAGAATACAAATTCGAGCTTGGAATCACATTGAAAAATTAATTTAAAAAGAATATTTCAAAACATTTAAAAAGATTTAAAAAATTTTAAATAAAGAGTTAAAATTTTTTCCAAATTATGATGTATTTATCATTTTTTTGCAGGAAAAAAAACCATAATTATACCAAAATATTTCAAAAAATGTTAAACGAAATATAAGTTTTCGAAGAAAACTATAAATGACTTCTATTTTGGAAAATTAATTTCAAAAGAAAATTTCTAAAAACTTCAAAAGATTTCTAAAAATCTCGAAAAAAATATTAAAGATTTTTAGACGATTTATTTGTTCGGTTGAAAATGTAACTATTTGGTTTAAAACTAACTTTTTTTTTTTGAATTAATATTTTCGGATTCAAAAATTACACTACTTTGTTAAAAATTCGTCTATTATAGTTACTGAAGACTTTTGAAACATCTGGAGCTACTTCAAGTCACTTGCATTAATTTGAAGTAACTTGAAGTCATTTGAATTTTTTTGAAGTCATGTGACGTCACTTAAAGTCACTAGATTTCTCTTGAATTCATTTGAAATTACGGAAATTACTTTGAAATATCTGAAGTTATTTAAATTGAAGTCACTTGAATTCACTAGAATTCTCTTGAAGTCACTTGAATTCCCAAGTCATTTGATATGGAATGAACAGTGAGATGAATAGACACTTAGTAAAATTAATAAAGTGCCGTAAATTTAGTGCCATCCCCTGAAATCAATAAATTTTCGGACAATTTTCGGAAATCTTTTGAAATCTCCAGAAGTTGCTGAAGCATCTTGAAACATCTGGGGTTGCAATAACTTTAATTTATTTAAAGTTAATTACATTCACGTGAAGTAAATTTACCTTACTGGAATTATTTTGTGATCAATAGAATTAATTTTAAATCACTGGAATTCTTTTGATATCTCTTGATATCAGTGAAATCTCTTGATATCAGGGAAATCTCTTGGATCATCTGGAGTGGGATTATCACTTTAATCTATTTAAATTTATTCGAAGTTAATTGAATTTGCATAAAGTGACTTGAAATTTCGGAAATTCTTTTGAGATCTCCTAAAGTAAGTGAAGTCTACTGACACATCTGGAGTTGAAATCACTAGAACTCATTTGAAATCACTTGCATTCTTTTGAAATCTCCTTAAGTCAGTGAAGTCTAGGGACACATGTGGAGTTGGAACCACTTGGATTTATTTTGAATCACTGGAATTCTTTTAAGATCTCCTGATATCAGTGAAGTCTTGAAACATCTGGAGTTGGAATCACTTAAATTTATTTGAAGTTAATTGAATTTGCATCAAGTCACTTGAAATCAGTAGAATTCATCTTAAATCACTGGAATTCTTTTAAGATCTCCTGATATCAATGAAATCTCGTGAAACATCTGGATTTGGAATCATGAAATATTATTATTTTATCGTCGTATATTTTTCTGATGAATCTGAACTTTTCGACACAGTGAATGAATGGTCGGAGGGATCCGTCTCCGGTCTTGGAGTAATTACAAGTCTAATTTCCGGAGGCTATCTTAATTCGCATACCCGTCGTTGGTATCGCGTCGAAGAAGATTGTCTCTGTGTTGGTGCGATGAGATTGTGTGTTGAGCTCAGCAGAGTCCAATCCAGTCTCAGCCGAGTCATCGCACTGCTCGGGACAAAGGAGTTCTCCCGTCTGATCCATACGAGCTGTGGAATCTATACACGTGGAGCGGATGCTGCTGCAGCCAGCACTCGAATCGGAGTCCCCAAGGCTTCAGGGACGCGAAAGAAAATTTAATCCTGCATATAAATCGCTGAGTCGTTGATTCTACTGCTGCGGCTGCTTGTTTAAATACACCTTTCGGCGAATTTACAAGCGCTTTTTACATCGAGTTGCTTCTAGCTAGCTTGTTTCGCTGTGTGCGGCTTCAAAGGCTAGAGGACAAATTCTTCTCCAGCAGTTTACACACTCGGATAAATATTTAATTAGAGATACGTGTGGTTAATTTACGGAACAAATATTTTCGATTGTTCGTTCGCCAATGTTTGCCTGGAGGAACAAGTGTTTGTTCATATCAGAGAAATGATTCGAAATTGAAAATGTGTGCGTGTGTGTGAGGCAAATTCTATTCAAAATTTCAGTAGATGAGACTTTTTTCCCGTCTTTTCCCTATTTTCCCTTTTTTCAAGAAACTTCTTTTTCTCGTTTTTCGCTTAAATGCGAACTGAGTTACTAGAAGCCAATACGAAAATCCGAGTACTTTTTGTTGAAAGCTAGATCTATTAAGTTGAAAAAAGTTTATTCTTGGTTCAGAATTCATCTCTCTTGATTAGAAATTCCAGTATTTGGTTGAAGATTGAACTTTTTTTTTTAAATTGTTTTTTTTTTTATATTAATTTCTTTAGCTGAAAAGTAACTATTTCGTTGTTGGTTGAAAATTGATCGTTTTAGTTGAAAATTCCACTATTATATTTTTCATTGCGAATTTGTATTTTTTGTAGTGAAAAATCAACTACTTGGTTGAAAGTTAAACTTTTTTTTGTTAAAATTTCATTTTATTAGTAGAAACTTGAATTGATTTATTTAAAATTAATTTTTTCTGCGCATTCATCGTTCTTTTTTTTAATGAAAATAGAACTATTACATTTTTTGTTGAAAATTTGTATCTTTTAGTTTAAAGTTCAACTATTTGATTAAAAATTCATTTATTTTCTTGAAAACCTTTATTTTTTGGTAAAAAGTTAACGTTATTAAATGCTTCGTGAAAAATTAATTTTGTAGGCAAAGATTGAACTGTTTTCTAGAAAGTTCGTTTTTGTTTTGAAAATTAATTTTTTTATCCAAAAATTTAACTATTCCATTTTTTTTGACAAACTATTAATCTTTTTTGGTTAAAAATCAACTATTTAGTCGAAAATGGATTTTTGGTTGAAAATTTATATGTTTGGCTTGAAAATTCAACTGTTTTGTATAAAATTCGACTTTTTGGCTTAAAAATTCCACTGTTTTGTTAAAAATTCCACTGTTTTGTTAAAAATTCATATATTTGGGTTCCAAATTTTATTATTTTTATAGAAAATCCGTCTCCTTTGGTTTAATTGAAACGGGTTTGATTACATTTTTCGTTGTAAGTTCATTTTTGAAAATGAAAATTGATTTTTTTACTGAATATATCCACGTTTGTTTGACAATTTATTGTTCCTTTTATATTAAAAAAATCAACAATTTGTTCAAAAATTAATTTTTTGATGAAAATTTATATTTTTGGCTTGAAAAATCAACTGTTTTGTAAAAAATTCGTCTTTTTGGCTTAAAAATTCAACTGTTTTTTTATTTATATTTTTGAGTTCAAAATTTTATTAGTTCGATAGAAAAAGCGTCTCCTTTGGGTTACTTAAACTGTTTTTAAAATTAAAAATTACTTTTTTTGTTGAACATTTTTTCTTTGTGATTGAAAATAGATTTTTTCAACTGAAATTTTAACTATTCTATTTTTAGTTGAAAATATATCTTGCTTTATGTAAGCATTCAACTATTTAGCAGAAAATTAAACTATTTTGTTGACTATTGGTCTTTTTGTATAGAAAATTCTTTTTTTTATTGTTGAAAATATTTTTTTAAATTTAACAATTCAACTATTTGATTTAAAATGTATCGTTTTTGGTTCGAAATTGAACTATTTGGTTAAAAATTAAACTATTAATTAAAGAATTTAATTGCTAGAAAAGTCATCTTTTTAAATTTAAAGTTAATTATTTTTAATTGAAAAATGTACTATTATATTTTGGTTTCGTAATTGTCTTTTTTTGTTGCAAATTAATATTTTCGGATTGGAAATTCAACTGTTTTGCAGAAATTTCCACTTTTTTAGTTGAAAATTCATCTCTTTTGGTAAAATTTTCATCTTTTTTGTTTGAAAAGTCATATCTTTTGTTAAAAATTTTACTATTTATTTAAAAATTCATCTTTCTTGGTGGAAAATTAATCTTTTTTGGTTGTACTTTCAACTATTTTTTTGAAAATATAATAATTTGATTTAAGAGCATTGTTCCTCCGTTTTCACGAAAAATCGTCCTGTTTGCCCTGTTTTGAGAACACTTTGGACTTTTAAGTCTGGTAGAAGCTCATTCGAAGAACTTGAAAATTCATTCTTTGATTTGCGAATGGCTGGAATTCAAATGAACGTGAGCCCCGCCTAACCTGAACCTTTCTCTCGGATTAGAATGTAGCTGTTGCAATTTCGACAGATCGGTATCGCCTCTCGTTCGGGTAATTATATATTATCCCAGGTCAAAAATCGGGCTGTCAGGGGGGGTGGGCTAGTATATAAATCCTTTGAAATACCTTCAAATTATTGAAATCGTTTGAAAAATATTCGACTTTTAAAACACCTTCAAATATTTCAAATTCATTGAAATCTTTTGAAATCCATTAAAATCTTTTAAAAATCTCTTTAAAATTTCTTGGAATCTTTAAAAATACCGTACGTCTTTGGAATAATTCAAAGTACCTTTAATTTGAAAGCGATTGACAAATCTTAAATACCCTCAAAATATTTAAAATTCTTTGAAAATCTTTCTTTAAAAATCTTCGTATTCTCCATAAGATTTCTCGAAATTTTGAAAAATACTACAAAATCTTTGAAATCCTTCAAAGTTCTTTTATTTGTAATCGATTGAAAAATCTTAGAGTTTTAAAATTCACTCAAGTTTTTTTTAATCTTTTGAAGTCCCTTGAAATGTTTTTGAAAACTCTAAAATTCCTCAAAATCTTTCAAAATACCACAAAATCTTTGAAGTCCTTTAAAACCCTTCAGTTTATTGAAATCTATTTAAAAAATCCTTGGGAGTCTTAAAATACTCTTTAAATATTTGAAATCCTTCAAAGTGCCTTTAATTTGAAATCGACTGAAAAATCTCGAGTTTTAAAATACGCTAAAACTTTTCAAATTCTTTGAAATCTTTTGAAATTCCCTTGAAATCTCTTTAAAGTTCCTCGAAATTATTATAAATACCATGACATCCTTGAAATCCTTTAAAATATCTCCAAATTATTAAAATCGATTAAAAAATATTGAACTTTTAAAATACCCTCAAATATTTGTAATTCTTTCAAATCTTTGGATATCCCTTCAGATCTTTAAAATCTCTTCGAAATTCTTCAAAATTTTTAAAAATACCGCCAAATCTTTGAAATCCTTTAAAATCCTTCAATTTATTGAAATCTATTTAAAAAATCCTTGGGACTCTTCACTATTTTAAATTCTAAGAATTTTTGTACATCCCTTAAAGTCTTTTTATTCTCTTTGAGATTTTTCGAAAATTTTTAAAATGCTACGAAATCTTTGAAATTCTGCAAAAGGCCTTGAATTTGAAATCTATTGAAAAATCTCGGAGTTTTAAAATTCCCTTAAATTTTTTATTCTTTGAAATCTTTTGATATCCCTTAAAATCTCTTTAAAATTCCTCGAAATCCTTAAAAATATCATAAAATCTATGAAATCCTTTTAATTTTTTGAAATCGATTGAAAAATCCTGGAGTTTTAAAACCCCCGCAAAATATTTCAAATTCTTTGAAATTTTGTTGATATTGCTTTGAAATCATTTAAAACACTTTAAAATTCCTCAGAATTAAAAAAAAAATACCGCAAAATCTTTGAAACCCTTTAAAATCCTTTTCATTGATTGAAATCGATTATGAAATTCTAGAATTTAAAAATATCCTTAAACATTTCAAATCGTTTTAAATTCTTTGAAATCTTTGAAAATACCAAAAAAATATTTGAAATCTTTTTAAATTCCTTAATTTATTTAAATCTATCGAAAAATCTTTGGTGCCCTAAAATGCTCTTAACTATTTTTAATTCTTTGAAATCTTTGGTTATTTCTTGAAATCTTTTTATTCTCTTTAAGATTTCTATAAATTTTTAAAAATACTACGAAATTTTGGATTTAAAGTTCCTTTAATTTGAAATCGATGGCAAAATAAAACCAAAAAACTAATTTAAGAAATGCCTTAAATATGTCAAATTCTTTTTAAAAATTTGGATTACCCTTACAATATTTAAAATCACTTTAAAATTCCTCGGAATCTTTAAAAATTCCGCAAAATCTTTGAAATCCTGTAAAATCCTTCAATTTATTGAAATCTATTAAAATCCTTGAAGTCTTTTAAAATACCCTAAAATATTTCATATTCTTCGAAATCTTTCGATATCCCTCGAAATCTTTCAAAAGGTTTTGAAATTCCTCGGAATCTTTATAAATACAATGGAATCTTCTAAATCCTTTAAAACACCTTTAAATTATGATAATAGAAATCTTGTAGTTTTAAAGTACCCTCAAATATTTAAAATTCTTTGAAATATTTTGATAATCATTGATAATCTTTTAGTTTCTTTATTAAATTTTTTCCCAGTTCTATATTATTTATTTCAATTTATTGAGTAAAATATGCATCATAACTTGTAAAATCTTCGAAGTGAGTCAAGGCAAAAGTGGCAGAAAGTTTCTACTAGAACGGTATAAATCCATAATTTGTTTTCCTTTAGAAATCATTTATAATTTCGGTTTTCTTAGGAAACCATTGATCATTTTGGGTTCCTTTCCAGCAAGAGAGGTTCTATTTTGTTGCAGTTTCTTTTGGAACCAAAAGTGGGTTCTAATGAACGCCCTAAAACCGAAAATCGGTTCTTAACTAGAAAGAAGGTTGGGTGATTGTGGAGAGGTTTGTCGTAGGAGGTTCGCCATAAATTTCATCTGGAACCTCCAGTTTGTCCCATACGCGTAATTACATTGCAGTTCCGAGCCGAACTGCTGGCAGAAACAGTGCCGTGCTTGGCTTGTCTGAAACACCGGCTTGAATTCCTTGTTCGTTGTCGGGGACAACGAGGCCTAATTAACTCACTATTGTCTCGAGCAGCGGCGGACTCGTAAAATAGCGACAGAACCGACTCACCCTTGCCTTTGCGGAAAGATCCGGCAATGCCATTGTGGATGGGCCATTGTTCCAAGCACAACTTCCTCGAGTTTTGTATCAGAATGAGATTCCGAGAAGCGAGACCGCGAAGACATCTCTAGCCTTCCTAGATCGAAGATAAACATTAGTTTATTCATTTATTTGGAGAAAAAAAATTTTGATTCGAGGGGCCCATGATATGATACTCTGATATGGCGTTTCTGATCTGTGTCTGGGCCAAAAGGGTTCGACTCGGTGTTATTATTTTCGTAATCCTGGCTTGGAAGTATGGCACGGACGTGAACTTTATTTACAAAAAAAAAACTTTCTTTTACAAAAAAAAAAGTAAGACTTTCTGACTAATTTCAAAGGATTTAAGAGAAGTATCCGGAACCAGGATATCAATGATATTTAAGGGATTCATTAAATTTGAAAAAAAAATTAGATTCAAGATTCAGTAAATTGATAGTTTCAGGTTTCAGGTTACCTGAATCAACGTGGAAATTTCAGGGATTTTTTTTAAGTTAGGGAATTGCTTCGAGTATGTGATTAATTTTTTGTTTAAATTGCAATATAAAATTTAATAACGATGAGTCTTTATTTGAAAATGTAGTTTTATATTACTGTATTCAACTATTTTGTTGAAATTTATTATTATTATTTTTGTATTAGTTTTTTAACTGAAAATTCAACTACCCTATTTTTAATTGAAAATTAATCTCTTTTAGTTGCAAATTTATCTATTTTATTGAAAATTCGTTCTGTGCAGTAGAAAATTAATCTTCTTGACTAAAAATTTATCTTTTTGCCATCAAATTCAAAAGTTCGTTTGCAAATTTTTCTCCCTTGACTGAAAATTTTGGTCTCTGTTGAAAATTCAACTTATCCTGAAAAGTCTTCATTTTTTGTTTAATTCAACTGTTTTTTTATTAACAATTACAATCTTTTTTGATTAAAATTTAACTACTACATTTTTGTTCAGAATTGATTTTTTTGGGATTAAAAATTTAAATACTTTGTTGAAAGTTAAACTCTTTTATTCAAAATTAATTTTTTTGGTTGAAGATTCGTCATTTTAATTGTAAATTCATCTCTTTGGTTGATAAATGATCTGTTTTGTTGCAAATTCGAGTTTTTTTTTTGGTTTAAATATAATTGTTTTTAAGTAAAAGTTTACTTTTCTGTTTTTGGTTAGAAGTTGAACATTTTTTATTTCAGAATTCATCTTCTATGGCTGAAAATGATATTTTTTAAACTAAAAATTCAACTATTCCAGTTAAATCTGATCTATTTTAATAAAAAAATTATTTTTTTGTCGATTAACATTTTTTCTTAACTAAAAATGTAACTGTTCCAATTGAAAATTCCATCATTTCAGTTAGAAATATATATCTTTTGTTGAACATTAATTTTTTTAACTAAAAATTTAACTTTTCAATTTTTGGTCGATAATTATTATTTTTTTTAAAGTTGAAAATTCATCTTTTTTGTTACAAATTAGTCTTCTTAGTTGAAAATTAGTCTTTTGGATTAAAAATGTAATTATTCTAGTCAATTAATCATTATTTTAGTTGAAACTTTGAATTTTTATGTTAAAATTCGACTATTCCAGTTAAATATTCATTTTTTAGTTAAAAACTCATCCAATAGTTTGAAAACGTAAATATTTTTTTGACATTTTTTAAAAACTGATAATGTCACTGTTACAATTGAGTATTTCATAATTTTAGTTAAAAATTTACCTTTTTGGTTCAAAATTAATTTTTTTATATGGAAATTTAACAATTCAATATTTATTTGAAAATTCCCCAGTTTAGTTGAAGATTCAACTTTTTTAGTTTTAATTTTATCCTTTTGGTTTAAAATATTAATGTATTCCAGTTGAAGATTCAATCATTTTAGCTACAGATTCATCATTTTGGTTGCAGTTTTGTTTAATTTTTTTCATTTGATTGATTTTTTTTTAGCAAAATTCAACTATTCATGTTAAAAATTCATCATTTTATCTTAAATTCATATTTTTTGTTTTAAAATGTAACTAATCCAACTATTCGTATAAAAAATTCGGTGAAAATATTCAACGGCCTAATTTAAAACCAAATATAGATTTGGCAATTTTGAACAAATAATTAAGAAGATTTTTAAAAACTTGGAAAAGCTTCAGAAGAACAAACACATTTACTAAGAAAATTGAAAATGATTTTTTATTTTGAAAAATAAATTTTAAGATAATATTTAACATGATTTAGAAAGATTTACAAAATTATCAAAAATAAATGTGAACAATTTTAAGGATTTCTTTTATTTTGCAAAATTTTTGAAGAATGATTAGGAAAAATTCGAATCATTTTAAAAGACGCTTAAAGAGTTCTAAGAGCATTTTTAAAGTAATTTAAAAATGTCAAACATGTACATTTTTCAAGATTTTGCAATAAAATTTTTAATATCTTGAGGATTTTTAAACTGTTTAAGATTAAAATAATTTACATTTTAATTTAAGAATTTTTGCGTCTATAAAAAGGCATTAAATTAAAAAATGTTCAGTTAAAAGTTAATACATCTTCCATTTATTTTACACGTGTAAATTATTGGGCATTTAAATACAAAATTTTTGATTTAAAAAACTTTGAAACTTCAGGTATAAAAGTTTTAAATTCAAAAGTTCCAATTTTAGTGCTTCAATTCGCAGCTCAGTTTTTAATAATTCAAATGGAAACATTTTTGACTTTAGTGTTCGATTTTTTTCATTTCATTGACAGGGGAAAATTTTTTAAGCCCGGTAAATTACCGGAAATTATTTTCTTTCATTAAAACGGCCACCCTGAATTTCAAACCGTTCAAGGAAAGTCAGAGAAATCCTGAAACAGTCAATGAATCTTCGATGAGGCTGAATTTGATAGATCTCCTAGAATTTTGGGTTGTTTTTATGCTTAAAAGGATTGGAATTATTATTTAAAAAATTGCACGATACTATTTTGAATCTGTGAAATGAGTCCGAGGCCTGTGAATATTGAAGAACGTTCCTGGCCTCGAGAATCGCAGACCCTACGCCTTCTCTTGATCGTCCTCTTCCCTGCTTGCCTGCTTCCCTGCTTCCCTGCTTCCCTGCTTCATCGCTACTTGGTGGTTGCCCTGCGAACCCAGGCGATTCCTTTTTCAACTTTTTGCATTCCCGAAGCCATGAGAACGCCAGGTCCGCGCACCTACACAATTCTTCCGAGGTTAAGGCGCGTTCGAATCGCACTGAAGATCCCGATCGATAAGGCGGATCAATTTTCTTTGCGGTACAAGCACTCAGTTGCGAGTATCACTTCCGCCAGTGAGTTCTCGGTTCTCCTATTGACTCTACTATCTAGAAAACTGGAAACAAAAAGTATCGAGAAAAAGCGTTTCTTACACAATAAGGATTAAATGTAAAGTGTTATGGGATAGCCTTTAGTCTATTAGAAAAGCGAAATAAGCAGAGATATGGATCTACATCTGCATTTACTTCTTTCACTTTTATCACTTTTATCGCTACGCGCAAGCTTTTTTCTCGAACTATAAACCTGTAAGCGTAAATTATTCTAGAGATTTATAGTTCAAGTTCTTGTAATGAGAAGCATGATTCAATAGGGAAAGTAATTTCATTTTCTCTTATTTAAAAAAAAAAGCAAAAAACAATTCCTAAAAAGGAGAAGAAAAATAAGAAGGCAACCAAAGAAATCCCCATCCTTATCTCTCTTTTTTTAAAACTTTTTTCTCGTATCTTTGATTTTTATTGTTATCAAACCACAATAGAACAAAACATCTGTAAAAAATAATCACCAACGTTTCGGCACTCATACAGCACCCTTATCAAGACAAGAAAAAAATAAAATTTTGAGCAGGCAGGTACAGCTACGAAACCACGATGCTCTCTCTCTCTCTCATGGTTGAGGGAGAGCATCGCGGTTACGTTGTTGTTCCTGCCTGCTTAAAATTTTCTTTTATTATTTTTTTGTATTTTCTTGTTTAGGAAAATTGTTTGCTTTTTTCAAATGACAAGGTGAACATTTTGTGGCGGTAGTCCAAATTTGGTCGTTAGATTCTTGGTTTTATTTTTAGGAATTCTGAACATTAACTTGATTATTGGACGTTAAATAGGATTTTAAATTTTATTTTAATCCTATTGAAGTTTCTTAAATTTTAATTTAAGTAGTATTTATTTTTTAAATTGTTTCGTAGAATTATATGACAATTTTCATACATAAATTTGTGAAGTATTATTGTAGGATTTTAAAAATAAGCTCGTGAATTGTGTGTGCCTTTTTCTTTAAGAAAGTAAAACCCTGGCAATTACTGTCCTCTCTCCTCACGTTTCGTTTTTCTCACTCCAGTGAGGAAGCTCGATAGAGCTCGTCGACATCCTGCAAAGGGAATTAAGCAAGGTCCCTAGCGCTTTTAAAACGTCGCAGTTCATTCTTCCATCTCGTTTGTCGCCTTTTCGACCCAGTCTTGCTTTCCTCTTCTATGAGAAACCAGTTTCAGACTGAGATTTTAGTTGGGTATGAGTGCAATGAGACGAGGGCTTAAAGTCAGTATAAACAATTGAGGGAACGGGGAATGAATGGCAAAAAAGAAGGAAGGAAGAGTTGAAAAATATTAAATGAGGATTCTAATTATCGTCTTTCCCCGGCGGTTAGCGCCCGGATGGGTGTGCGCTCGAGATTCTTGCTTAATCGTGTTTTCACTCCTTTTAACTACTGCCAGGGTGGCGACTTGCCCGGGAAATGGATGGGAATTTACTTATGATCTCAAAATTCAACTTTTAATTATTTTAATAATTTCGGTCCCTGTTCCAAGTCAGAATTCTCGTCACAATTTAAAAGTCCTCTCTTCTAAATTAAAAAAAAAGAAAGAAAGTGCTTGAAGTAGTTTTTAGAGTTTTTCTGCATTATAATGGAAACTTTTGTTACATTGTTTGTTGCGAATTTAGCTTTTTTTAGTTAAAAATTCAACTACGTGCAGTTAAAAGTTACGCTCTTTTCATAAAAATTAATTTGTTTGTACATTCATCATTTTAATTGAAAATTTATCTCATTTTGAAAATGTAACCGTTTTATTAAAATTCTTCTCTTTTTTTTCATCGAAAAATTTAACTCTTCCAGGAAAAAATTGAACTAATTGGCACAAAATATGTTGTTTTTTTTGTTAAGAATTAGATTTTTATCGGCAAATTATACTATTCTATTTTTGTTTGAAAATTTATATTTTTTATTTAAAAATTATGCTACTTGTTTCAAAATTTATGTACTTCGGGGAAAATTCGCCTTTTTTGTAGAAAATGTGGGTAAGTATAAAATTCACCCAATCCAGTTAAAGATTAATCATTTCAGTTGAAAATTCATCAGCTTTGATGAAAATTAATTCTCCAACTAAAAATGAAACTGTTAATTTATTGGTGGGAAATTCCTCTTTTTTGGTTAAAATTTCTTTTTCTAGGAAATTATCTTTTTCCTTAAAAGTTAATCTCCGTGTTTAAAAATTCGTTTTTCTGGATAAAAATGTGATTATTCCAGGTAAATATGTATAATTTTAGATGAAAATCATCTTCTAGGTTGTGAAAAAATTGCTTGGTTAAAAGTTACTCTTTTGTTAAAAATTCATCTCTTTAGTTGAACATTTATATTTTGATTGCACAATTTAATTAATCAATTTTCGGGTAAAAAATATATTTTCTAGTTGAGCATAAGTCTTTTTTGGCTAAACATTGATTTTTCAAATTTAAAAATTAAGTAGGTCGATTTTGGTTGACATCGATCTTTTTTAGTAAAAATGAATTTTTTGTTTGTTGAAAACATATCCTTTTCAGTTCAAAATACGTATTTTTTGGTTGCACATTGATTTTTTGAATGTAAAAATTATTTCATTTTTGTTTGAAAATTTATCTTTTTTAGTCAAAATCAATTTTTGGTTTGGAAATTCAAATATTTCGGTTGAAGATTTATTGTTTTAGTTAAAAGCTCATATTTTTTTTGTATAAAGTTCAACTATTCATTAATTTTTTAAACTAAGAATGAAACTTCCATTTTCTGTTTAAAATTATATATTATTTTTAGTTCAAACTTCAACTGTTCGGTTGAATATTTGTTTTATTTTATTGGAAATTCAGATATTGATTCTGATTTGTAAGTTTCGTTGGAGGCTTCATTCCACTAATCTTATTTTTATATCATTCATAATAATAACCTTCTCTCTTATATTAAAAATTATATTAAAAATTATACATTTTTAGTTTAAAAAAATATTCTTCTGGTCTCTTGAAGCTCAAAAAAAAATTTTTTAATTTTAAATGGCGCGCCAAAATCACTGAATCAACACTTAAACATAACCTATGAATCTTTAACTTTTCCTGCAAATTTCAAATATACTTTTTCCGTCTTTACTATTTGGTTGATAATGCAACTATTTTTAACTAAAGTTTTTTTTCAAATCGTACCGACTGGTTAAAAATTCATCTTTTTATATTAAACACTTAACTATTTGGTTAAAAATAAAATATTTTGGTTGAAAATTTGTTTTTTTTTTCTATTATTGAAAATTAATTTCTTAATTGGAAAATTTCACTATTCTAAATATTCAATTTAAAATTTGATTCATTCAGCTTTGGTTAACAATTGATCATTTTTAGTAAAAACTCATTTTTGTTGCAAATTCAACTATTTCTTTATTTGTAAATTTATTTATTTTCAATTGTTTGCTCTGCTATGTTAAATGATGTTTAGAATAAACGTCATGAATTAAAATAAATATTTGCCTTCGACAGCTAACCAGCTATACTCAGGAATTCCGGTTTTTAGTAGTTTTCCCCTTCTCTGACGAAACCGTCGGGAATGCGAGAGCCTCTGTAGTAAAAATCCAACTGCAGTTCAGGTAAAACCAATAAATCCGGGTAGTTATGTCAAAAAAATGTTGGTACTTGTGAGTAATAAAATAAAAAGTTTAAAGTCTTCAGCATAATTTTTTTTTAAATCTCTTTTAAAATGGACCATCAGAAAAGGGTGTGATGGCTTTGAGGCGATTTAATTTTTAAGTTCTCTTAGAAGTACTCTTAGAAGTACTCTTATTCAGATAGAAGCCTTTTGCGTATTCATGTGCGTAGACACTATATTTACCCCAGGGTAAAATAAATCCAATCAATAACATCTCATTACGCGACCAGGGCCAAAGTAGTCGGAAAAAGACATTTTTTTATTATAGATTCCTCGTACCGACACTTTTCCGACTTTAGAGGTTTTTGTCTGTGCTAAAAGTCGAATTTAGCATGGACAAGAACCTCAGGAGTCGGTAAGTGTCGGTAAGAGCTTCCTAGAAATAAAACTTTTCTTTTGTTGTCTTTTTTTGGTATTTATGGTATAATGAGATTTCTTGATTGAATTTGTATCGCCCAAAGATAAATATAGTATCTACGCACTTGAATTCGTGCTAAAAACTGAATTTAGCATAATCTATTTTGATAGAAATGGTATCTGTTTGGGCTAAAAAGCACAACTGCTTGGTTGAAAATTAATCTGTTTCGGTTGAGGATTTAACAATTTTGTAGAAAATTCGTCTTTTTTAGTTAAATCATTATTTTTAAATTAATTTTTTAAATTGAAAAATCGACTATTAATTTTTTATTGAAAATGCAACTACTCATGTGAAAGAAGAACTAATTTGTTAAATATCCATTTTTTTTTGTTTATACATCATTTTATTTGATACTTATTTTTTTTTTAAATTAAACTATTTTGGTGAAAATTATTTGTTTTTAATATTTGTTTGTCTACTGGCTCAGATTCAATATTTTATAAATATCGATTTTTTCAATTGTGAAAAAAACTTGAATTTTTAACAGAATACATAAATTTTCAATAAAAAAGATCCATTTTGAACTAAAAATGTAATAGTTAAATTTCCAGTAAAAAAATTGATTTTCAACTCCCCAAAAAATCAATTTTTAACAATCTAATGAAATTTTCAACAATTTAGTTAAATTTTCATTCGAATTTTGAACCCAAAAAATATGAAAAAATTTGATTTTATTGAAAAATAATATAACTGTTCCTTTTTTGGTTGTAAATGTAACTTTTTCCGTTTGAAATTCAACAGTTTAGTTGGAAATTTATGTATTCGTATTTATGCAATTCGTCTTTTATAGTAGAATATTAATCTTCTTGATGAGTGCTTCATTGTTTTGGTAGAAAATTAATTTCTTTGGTTGAAAATTTGACTACTAGGTTGAAAATTCCTTCAGAAGTTCAAACATTTGGCTGAAAATTCCTATGTTTTGTAAACAAATTAATCTTTTTTGTCAGTAGATTAATCTTTTTGCTTTAAAATGTATCTTTGGCTGAAGATTCATTTTCTTGGTTGAAAATACAATTTACAAAATACATTTCCGTGGCTTAAACTTTAACTATGATATTGAAAATTCATGTTTTTTTTTATTGAAAATTGGTCCTTTCTGGTAGAACATTCATCTTTTGAGTTGAAAATTCAAATATTTGTTTAAATTTTTTGTTTCTTTGTAAAAGATTCATTACTTTAGTTAAAAATTCATTTCTTTTGTTATAGAATTAACCCTTGTTAAAAATTCCTCGTGTTGGTATGAAAATAAGTCTGTTTTGGTTGAAGATTCATCATTTTATTTGATTTTTCTCTGTAGAGGATTCATCACTTTAGCTAAAAACTCACTTCTTCTGTTAAAAATGTAACTGTTTTGTTGAAAATTTCTCGTTTTGGTGTGACAATTTGTCTGTTTTGATTGAGGGTTAATTTTTTTATCGAAGATTTATCACTTTGGTTGAAATTGTAACTGTTTTATTGAAAATTCCCTGTTGCTTAATTGAAAATTGATTTTCTTACAATGAATTTGCTTAGAATAAATTTAGAAATAAACGAAAAATTTAGAATGCTCAGGGAAAATTGAAAATTAGTGAGTGAAAAGTGAGGGAATTTCGAAATTGAAATTTTGTGACAACCCTGTCTTACCGAAAATGTCCTCGAATCTCGAATACTAGATTATTCGATCATTTTTCGGCGTCGGTAAAACTTGTTGACACGCGCACATGACGTCTATGTCCAAAGCGTTCGATACATAAGTCTCGCTACACGTGACACGAATAATGGTCTCCAGAAGGTCGACTGAAGAAGAGATTGACGAAATATAGCGCCGTTGAGCCAGAGGTGAATATAATTTTGACAGCTCGCGTTTCCCACAAGCACCTGAAAATACCGTTTGCTCTAAAAGTCGAAAATGCGAGGACACTGTCCATAATGTCTAAATACAAAATCCTACCTTATCATCATCAAGACTGTTCCACATCTGAAGTGGTTTGCGTCCGTGCTAAGTTTCTAGAATGTTCTCGATGTGTTTCGATGACGGTAAGGTACATAATTATTATGAAGAACCAGGAGATTAGTTACTCTCAAGTTTTCATGACACTCGAAGGTGTCAACAAAAGAATAGCAGTCGAAATCATCTGAAGCTTTACTCAATAGTTTAAATATAAATAGGAATTGATATTTAAATTATTCAGTAAAGCTTCAGATTATTTCGCCCATCATTCTTACAATCATTGAGACTGTTCCACAGCTGAAGCGGTTCGTGTCCGTGCTAAGTTTCTAGAATGTTCTCGATGCGACTTAATGACGGGAAGGTAGGAATTTTATTTAAAACGCTCCTTCTGGGGTCCTTTTTGAGTGTTTAAATACTTTAAACCTTGTGTTTTTTATTTTATTTCTATTTTTATTTCTGTTTGTTATATCTCCGATATATAATTGAGCTATTTCAAAATAAAATTAATTTTTTTAACTGCAAATTTATCTTCCATTTTTGGTTAAAAATGAATCTTTTATTACTTAAAATTCATGTATTATGTTACAAATTGGTATTTCTAGTAGAAAATTATTTTTTTTTAGTTTAAAATTCATTTTTTTGTAGGAAATTCAATGAGTTGGTAGAAAATTATTTTTTTGTGTTTAAAAATTCATGTTTTCTGATTGAAAATTGATCTATTTGGTTAAAAATGCAATTGGTTGAGAAATAATATTTTTTCGGTATGCTTTTGAATCAAAATTTAGAAGTGTTTTAAGAATTTTGAGGTCGATCAACAAAATAAAAATTTTTCCTCAAGATTCATGAGAAAATTAAAAATTTTTTTTTTATTTTGAAAAATTAGTTTGAAGAAAAAATTGAAAAGAAATTGCAAAGAATTTTAAATTATTTCCTAAAATATCGGAAAAAGTTATAAAAGATTAAAAATTTAAAATATACATAAAATAGACTTTATATCTTGCAAAAAAAACTTGTATTTTTAAGTTTAATTTGCAATTAAATTAAGGTTATATATCTGGTAGGTTACGGTTCATAAATCCCGGGGTCATTGTCGTCGACTATATAAAAACCCGTATTTTTCCGCTTTCAGAGCAGACGTCACTCTCGGATTTCCGAGAAACTTTAATGGACGTTTCGTACGAATTCACCAGGGGCAAATAGAATTTTATTTCGTGGCGACGACCACCGTTTTGGTAAAACAGCGACAATTACAGTTGCATTTATTCGCGCGCGACTTTTCGTCGCTCGCCCTTAGTTTGCCGTTTATGTTATTTTTTTTTGTCCCAAACCTGAGTTACTCCCACTAACTGAATTGTAACGAAGCATTCCCGGAATGTCACTGCTGCACGCCGGCACTATTTATTTTCCTTGAAATGCGGGGAATCCATACATATACAAAAATATACACATATGCAAGTGGATAATAACAAGTTAATCGGCTTATACGGTCTGTCCAGCGTAATATTTCATTTTATAATAGGGTAATTGCAGGTAATAACGTGCCATTTCGATTTCTGCCTTTTAACATTGTATACCACGCACTGACATTCTCCGGAGTATATATATATATTTCTAATCCAGATCACTGATCCGGCTTTTATTAAATTCTTAACTTTAATTCATTTTCAAATTTAAGGGGCGTAAGTTTGAATTTTAATTTATTTTGTAGGTTATGGGATATCTGTATCATTATCGGGATGGTAAATTCTGAATTTTATATTTTTCTAAAAAATTTGTATTGAATTTTATCTGTCAAAAAAGATTCCTCTGTTTTCGCTCCGCTGGGAATCGAGCCCAGGCCTTCTTCCGATCACCGGGCAGGTGCTCTACCCATTAAGTTACTGGAGAGATTGAAATAAGCTTTTTTATCATAGGTATAAGGTATAGGAAATCGGTATTATCATCGGGATGGTAAATGACCGATCAGACAAAATACTTATTACATCGATTTAAGATTTGTTTTGTTTGGATTCATAATTTTTGTAAATAAATGCCATGAATTGAATGAAATAAATATATGAATAAATTTTTATTTTATTTATTTATTGAAGTTAATGAAAGTTTTCTTTGTTACAGGTGAGTTATCATATCCAGAATTTTTGAGCTGAGTTTGTAAGTATATGAATAATAGTCAATCTGGATTGCTTACGGAAGTCCAAGTTTAAAAAAAAATTTTATTTTAAATCAAAATTATTATACTTGAAATTTAAACCTCAGATTTACGCGACAATTGACACTTTTTGACTCCGGAAATATGCCATTCTCGAGAAAAAACGTATTTTAAAACCCACTTACGTTACATGGACCGAAATGTGAGTCTTTCAATTCCCGGTACGATAAGGTGGTTGCGAGGGCTCGATTCTTGCTGCCGGCATTTTTTTTCGAATTTTATTTTCATGCACAGTTTTATTTTATTTATAATTGGTTAGCCTTGTCTTGACGAAAACGATTTTATCATTTTCACGATGAAAAGGACAGCCTGTGTTCATCGATAGTTCTATAAAAATGTACTTCCGCATAACATTCGCTAAGAATATCCGAGTATCGTGGGGCCATAAATATCCACGCACCTGCATAATTCTTGCAAAGCGTTCATGTACTATAAAGCTGTTCACGCGTTGGCGGTATGAGAAAGATCGTTGGCATTCTGCGACGCCAGTCTCGGGCTGAGTCGAAAAGTTTAATTATTTCTTGGGAGGAGGGACACACTCTTCACTTTTACGATCGCCTATCTTTGGATTATGCCCTCTCCATTTCAGAAAAAAATCTTAATAAAAAATCCTTTGTTCGGTCAGATTCTGATTTGAAGTTTCATTCCACTAACCTTATTTTTATACCAAATATAATAATAACCTTCTCTCACATATTAGACATTGATAATTGGAATCGCTTCGAAACTAATCAAATTCTACGATTATACATTTTTAATTTATAAAAGTACTGCCTTTAAATCTTGAAGCGCAAAAAGAAAATTTTGAAATTTAAATTTCGCGCCAAAAAACATAACCTATGAATATTCAAATTCTCCCGCGAATTTTAAATGTACTTCCTCAGTCTTTACTATTTGGTTGATAATAAAACTGTTTTTAATTGAAGTTCTATATTATTTTATTGAAAATCTGACCATTTGGTGAAAAATTCTTCTTTTTTGATTGAAAGTCCAACTGTTTTGTTAAAAATTAAATATTTTGATTAAAAATTCGTTTTTTTATTGAAAACTAATTTCTTAAATTGAAAATTTAGCTGTTCTTTTTTGGTATAAAATTGATGTTTTTTAGCTGAAAATTCAACTATTTGGTTAAAAATCTGTCTTTTTTAGTTTAATTGAATGTTTTATTTATAATCAAAAGCTTTTGGCGGAAGTAGCAACAATTATATTTTTAGTTATAAATGCATGCTTATTAGGAGAAAATTTAATTTTCTGGTTGAAAGTTGAACTACTTTGTTAAAAATTAATTTTTTTAGTTAAAGATTCGGGGTTTTCCTTGAAAATTAAACTATTTGGTTGAAAATCTGCCTTTTTTAGTTTAATTAAATTTTTATTTAAAATCAGAAGCTTTTGGTGGAAGTAGTAACAAGTATAGTTTTTGTTAAAAATGCATGCTTATTAGGAGAAAATTTTATTTTCTGGTTTGAAGTTGAACTACTTGGTTAAAAAACTTTTTTTTAGTTGAGTTGAGTGGAAGCTTCTAATGTGTCCCCTAAGGGTTTACATTTTTCTTACACCTTCTCTATTCCTTTACACACCCTCCACACACTTACTTGGTGGTGGAAGGGGGACCTACAGTTTAAGGTGGGTTCCGAACCACCAAGAGCAACAGCCTTAAGTACTTAGAGAAAACCTTTTTCTCTAGAGGTACCGGTCCCACGACTCTCCGGAGATGAACAACTGTTTGGTTAAAAATTCAATATTTTGGTTGAAAATACTTTTTTATTGAAAATCAATTTAATAAATTTCATCATTTTTATTTTTTTTATTTAAAATTGAAGTGTTGGAAGTATTAACTATTACATTTTCAGTTAAAAATTCATGTTTACTGTGAGAAAATTTAATTGTTTATACTGAAAATTTAACCATTATATTTTTTAATAAAAATTAATCATTTTCTTTGTTAAAAATTCAACTATTTGGATGTAAATACAACTGTTTGTATGAAATAGTTTTTTATTATTATTGAAAGTTTAACTTTTAGCTTAAATATTCATCTTTCTTGGTAGAAAATGAACTTTTTGTTGAAATTTCATATTTTCGGGTTTAAAACTCAACTGCTTTCTTAAAGATTCGTGTTTTTGCTCGAAAATTGAATTATTTAGTTGAAAATTCATTTTTGTTGTTAAAAACTAATTTTTAAACTGAGACTTCAACTATTCTATTTTTGGATGGAAATAGATGTTTTTTTAAATTGAAAATTTAACTATTTGGTTAAAAATTCATTATTTTTGCTATAAACTCCTCTTTTGTATTGAAAATTAATTTAATAAATTCCAAATTTTACTGTTATATTCTTTGTAAAAAATGGAATTTTTTAGTTGAAAATTTAAAAAAAAAATCAAAATGGTGAAATATTTAGATGTAAATTCAACTGTTTGAATAAATGTTTTTTATTATTGAGAATTCAACTATTTTCTTGAAAATTCCTCTTTGTTGGTTGAAAATTAACTTTTTTTTTGTTGAAATTTGATATTTTTGGTTTAAAATTCAACTGCTTTTTTAAAGATTAATATTTTTAGTTTGAGAATTCACCTATTTGGTGAAAAATGCAATGCCTTTGTTTAAAATTCTTTTTTTTCTATTGAAAATTAATTTAATAAATGAAAAATTTCACAATTATATTTCTGGTCTAAAATTGATCTATTTTTTAGTTGTAAATTAATAAATTGTAAATAAAAAGTTGAACTGTTTAGGTGTAAATTTAACTGTATGAATGGAAACGTTTTTTTTTTAATATTATTGACAATTTAAATATTTGGTTAAAAATTCATCTGTTTTGGTTGAAAATAAAATTTTTTGTTCTAATTTTACATTTTTTGGTCTAAAATTCTATTAACTTTCTATTCTGCTTTTGTAAGGATTCGTGTTTTTGGTTTGAGAATTCAGCTATTTGGTTAAAAATTCACATTTTGTGATTTAAAAGTCAAATGTTTGGTGAAAAATTTAATTTTTAAATACTTAACTCTTTTTGTTTGATAATTTGGATTTTTGGGTGACTCATCTCTTTTGGTAGAAAATCCATATATTTTTTTTATTGAAAATTCAACTACTTTCTTGATAATGTAATATGTTTCTACTTGAAATCTTAGAAATATGGTACCTGAGTTAATTTTAGTTAGTAGAATTTATCACCCTATTTTCGTGAAAAATCACCCCATTTATAGTATTTTTAGACCATTTTGGGGCCATGAAATCTGATTTTTTTCTACCGTGATGCGTAATAATCCCTTAGCTTATCATTTATTGAGTGTATTCAGTATTCACTATCGATTCTCTGCATTCATTTTTAAGAACAGGAATGACAAGGGAGGAACTTCGACACGTAATTAAGGGTTATATTTTGAAAATAAGAGTCTTTAGAATGTCTCCTACCCTTTCTCAGTAAATACCATTCAGCCCGAAGGGCAGGAAAATTGCACACAAGTTAACAGTACCAAAGCTGATGATCAATAATAAATGCAGAGGAGACTTCATTCACCATCGCGTGCAAACGAAGAGAACGTGTGCAACATTCGTGTATATTGATCATGACTGCGTAATGACTATGAAACTTTTGTAGCAATGGCGAACTCTTATCGTGCCGTGACAAAACTGATGCGATGTCATGGTGGCTTGACTGCAATATCACCGAGTAATAAAATCCAACTTCATTGCTTTGTTACTGACGCTGTAAAACCACCCTTTGCTCACATAAACTCAAACCTGCTCAGAAATGACTCTCTGTTTCGCAAAGATAAAATTATTTAAACACAGATCAATTTTTACCATCATCCGTGAAAATAGAAATTAACACTATCGATCTAAGTTAACTCTTCAAATAACAGAAATTCTTTAACGTTTTTTCAGACTTCATAGAGCTGTGATTTACAGTTTTTTTTTTTTTTTAAAAAGATCTTCGCTTCGTTGGGAATCGAACAGCAGGTCTACGGATTCCTGGTCAGGTGCTTTTACCACTAAGCTACTATAGAGATTAAAAGAAGTTTTAATACAAGTGAAAAGTAACAAAAAAAATGTATTGAAACGTAACACCTTGCCAAAGACAGTGTGTTTCTGAAAAAAGATTCTTATTTCGACCTTTCTAGTAGCTTAATGGGAACCAGCCGAGCGAGGGATATCTTGTTTCAGTCTAAATTTGTATTTAAAAAATTTGTAATTCATAGTTTCATCTAGTCTGAAAAGGCGTTAAATAATTTTGATTATTTCAAGAGTTAACTTAGATTAACTTAGAGTAACTTAGAGTTAACTTAGATATATATGCACTGACCGGTCGTTACTATCTCCAAAATGGACAATACAATTTGGATAATGGATAATCAAAATTTTAATAAACAGACACTGTCTGTTTCTAAAAAAAGATTCGTTTGATCTTTCTAGTAGCTTAATGGGAACATCACATTCAGAAAAAATGGTCTATGCTAAGGTCAGGGAGAACCTGGAAATCAGGGAAAAGGCAAAAAGTTTTATTTTGTCGTGGAAAGTCAGGGATTTGAAAAAAATCTGGAATTTAAAAATTTTTAATTTGAAATTGTTGTATTTTGTTTATAAAATATTCTGTTCTAAAATCGTACATAATTTAGATTCTAGCCTTTCGACAAAAAAATAAAATAGTAAAATAGTAAGATAAAATAATAATAAAATGAAAATTTATATTATATATTATATATTTAATTTTTTTCATTTTTTTTTAAATTTTATTTGGTTGAAAATTCATATTTTGCTGTAGAAAATTCTTTTGTTTTTCCTTTAAAATAAAAATATTTTTTGGTCGAAATATCTAATATGACATTATTTGTTGAAAATTCGTATTTTTTTTGTTGAAAATGTAATTACTTGTCTGAAGGTTGAACCACTTTTAAAAAAAATCTTTTTCGTTGTTAAATATTCATCATTTTACTTGAAAATTCATCTCTTTTGTTGAAAACTTAACGGTTTTGCTGAAAGCTCGCTTTTTTAGCTGAAAATTAATTTTTTTATCTAAAAATTTAATCATTCATTTTTTTAAAATTGATTCTATTATTTTGTTAAGAACTTTTAATATTTGGTTGAAAATTCAACAGTTTTGAAGAAAATTCAACTCTTTGATTGAAAAATTAACTATTTTGTTGAAATTTTTTTTTACTCTTATTTTTTTAACTGAAAATTTAACTTCTCCATTTTTTGTCGACGATTGATTTTTTTTAAGTTGAAAATTCCTCTTTTTTGGTAAAAAGTAATCCTTTTCACTTTTCATTCACTTTTGTTTGAAATTTTGTATTTTTGGGTTGAAAATTCATCTCTTTGGTTCAAAATTTAATTCTTTTTTTGAAAAATGTTTTTTTTTTGTTGAAAATTAATTTCTTTTACTGAAAATTTAACTTTTGAATTTTGGTTTGAAAATCTGCCTTTTTTGTTGAAAATGCAACTGTTTTGGGTTGAAGTCTAATATTTTATGATTAAAAATTCTACCATTTAGTTAAAAATTCAATTATTTTATTGTAAATGTAACTATTTGGTTAAAAATTTGTTTTTTGTTGTTAAAAATTAATTTTTTATTGTAAATTTATCTTCCACGTTCGGGTAAAAATTTACCTTTTTGATTGAACATTTAACTATTTAGTGGAAAATTGAACTATTTTGTTGAAAATTCGATTTTGAAAAATATTAACTATTTTGTTAAAAATTTAAATGCTTTGTTAAAAAGTCTTTCTTTATGGTAAAAAATTCAACTGTTTTGTTAAAAATTGGTCCCTTTGGATTTAAAATTTATCTCTTGTTAGAAAATGAATCTTTTTTGTTTAAAATAAATATATCTTAAATTTTTACATTTTAATCTGACATTGTATTATTTCTTTTATGAAAAATGATATATTTAAAATCTTGCAAGATTAAAATGCTTGTCGTTGAATATTAATGTTCAGGAAAAATGAAGAATTGGCCAGGGAAAAGTCCGGGAATTTTGCAAATTAAGTTTTCCGGCCACCCTACCTCTTCTTTCATGCAGGAAGTATCCTAAAAATAATATTTCACAGGACAGATATTTGAACAAGTGATATCTTCCTGGCAAAGACATTTACTATTGGCGAACATGCTAAAACTTGTGAAAGAGGGTGCTTTCAGAAAAAAAGTATCAAGTCTTTATAACGAAGAGGGTGGATCGAACATCGAGAAAGTATACAGGGTCGATCCCCAGATGCAAATTTTCGAGCGATATCAGTATTCACCAACCTTCTTCCAAAAAAGAAATTATTCGGACAGAGAAGAATTCTAAAAATATATTTCATTCTTTAAAATTATTCCTCAAATTTCTACAAATCCGAGGTCATTGCAAAAATGAAAGTCTTTTATTTCTTTTAAGAATAAAACGGTGTGTCAATTTCTCTTTCGTGTTCATATACAAAACAAAGCCATGCACACGTAAGCTGAAAGTATAAATACATCTTCTCTTATAAATGTACGTTATATTAACTAACTTATTTGAACTCCTCTCACGTTCCTTTTGTGTCGCCTCCAAAGAAAATTTGTTACGAAAATTGGTTACGGAAGAATTCTTTAAAAATTTGGACTTTGTTCCAAGATTTGAAAGGATTTTTTGACTGCAGTTCAGAGAAAAAGTGGAAATCAGGGAAATGTCAGGGAATTTTGTTCATTATTCTTTCAAGAATAATCAAGACTCCCACATATTAACTTTTAGTCCCATTTTAATGATAAACTCACTATTGCCATGGAAAGGCCGCAGTGCGTGAGTACTCAGTCGAGTATATTGCGCAATATTATGCATTCCAACTGGAAACGGTTCAGGCGGCCCTGACGTTTAGAGGATACCGATTTAGTAATAAGGCCAATACGAGGCAACCCTCGAACTTGTTATTACATAAGAATTGGAGTCTATTATTCAATTCAGAGTTATTCAAAGAATTTTTACAATTTTAAGGTGTTTCAAATAATTTTAAAGAATTTGCAAAAGCTTTCAAAAGTCTAAAGGTATTTTCAAAGATTTTGAAAGATTTATAAAATCTTAGGTTGTTATTTTTTAAGGTATTCCAAAGGATTTTCGATATATCAAGATATTTTTAAAAGTTCTAAGGAATTTTTATGTGATTACAAAAATTTCCAAGAATTTGAATGAATTATAGAGGTTTGAAAATTTTTTAGTGGCGTTTTAAAGAATTTCCTAGATTTTTGGAAGCTATGGAACGATTTGACAGGACATAAAAGATTTTAGAATATTTTTAAAGATTTCAGGTAATATTATTTAAAGTTTTCGAGAATTATTTCCATGTTTTAAGTCTTTTTAAAAGCTCTTAAGGTAATTTTTCAAGATTTAACATTAGACTTCTGGTAATCTCACGTAATTTTTTTTTATATTTTGAATGATTTCAAAGAATTTATTAACAAGAATTGAGAGATTTCGTGGGATTTAAAAGATTTTCAAATATTCCAGGGTATTTTCAGAGATATAAAAGGTTTTGCTGAGATTCTTAAAGATTTTATGATGTTTTAAAAGATTCCGAGAAAAATTCAATTGATTTTAATCATTTGAGAGATTTTAAACAAGTTTAAAGATTTTGCTGGATTTTTCGAAATATAAAGGAATTTTCAAAAAGTAATTTAAATGGATTTCAAAAGATTTGACAGAAATTGAAATATCTAAAGGTATCTTTAATAGATTTTGATAGATTTCAATAATTTGAAGATTCCAAACAATTTGAAAGATTTGAGGTTATTTTTAAAAATTCTAAGTAATTTTCAAGAGGTCTACAAAATTGCAAGGGATTTCAAGGTTT
>NC_046659.1:139686566-139780544 GCF_010883055.1 Belonocnema kinseyi | reverse complement strand
TTCAAAATTCTAAGTAATTTTTAGGAGATTTAAAAAATGTCTCGGGTTTTAAATTGAAGTATTTTAGGGAATTAAAAAAGATTGCAAGGAATTTGAAATATTTCAAGGAATGTTAAAAGATTCTGAGGCATATTTGCAAGAATTTAAAAAGTTTCTAGAGATTTCAAACGATTTGAAATTTGATAGCGATTATTAAAAGATTTCAAGGAATTTTTTAATTGATTTAAAGAATTTGAAGGTATGTCTGAGGATTTTAAAGATTTTAGGGCATTTAATATAATTCCAAGGAATATTTAAGAGGTTTAGACAAAATTTAAGGGATTTCAGATAATTTCAAAGAATGAAAGATTTTGGGGAATTTAAAAAGATTCCAATGAATTTTAAATTTATTTCCATAATTTGAACAGAGTACAAAGGATTTAAAGTATTTTAGACTATTTAAAATGATTTGAAAGCATTTGCGAAAGATTAAAGAAATTTCAAGGGATTTCAAAGAATTTTTTAAGATTGGAAGTTTTTCACGGAATTTGGAATTTTACAGATTTCAAGGGATTTTATCATATTTCTGAGAATTCCAATGTTTTTAGGGGATTTTAGAAGCTTTGAAGGTATTTTAATCAATTTTCCAGAATATCACGGAATATCAGTTTTTATAAAAAAATTTCTGGATTTTATAATATTTCAATGGATCTGACTGATTTTGTTCACAAGAATTGAGCAATTTCGTAAGGCCACAAAGATTTGAAGAGATTTTCAAATATTTCTTTTATATTCGTTTGACATTCATCCTGAATTCTTATTAGTTTATCCTGAATGCTTTTAAGAGCTATTTAATTCTTTAGAATTCTCTTAAATTTTTTTTATTGATTTTGATTTCTTCTAAATTCGTTCTATTATATTTTTATTCCACTTATTAAAGATTTCATGTTAAAAATATTACAAGATTAGAATTTTGGTCATTAAATATTAATGATCAGGCAAGGTTAAAAATTAGACCCGGGAAAAATAGAAAATTTCTAAAATAAATGTTTTACGGCCACGCTGGACTATAGCAATAATTCCAGTAATTTTCAACAGATTTTTACGATGATTTTAATTTGCCTAATGAAATCAACCGCACATCTATCAGCCACTCTCGGGTAATTAACGCCCATGTTTACCGACGGGTACCGATAATTATTTACAAGCAATCGATCCTTCGCCGCTTGGGGTTCAGCTGTCGCTGCCAGTTGGACACGTCATTAGGGACCTTTGATTCTCTTTCCGCTGCATAAACTATAATTTTGGTACGTCTGACGAAGTATTCCACCACGTTTTTCAATTGGCCCTGAGAAAATAAATAATTATGCATATTGCACTGACAATTTACTGTTTTATGATTTTTACAATTTACAATTTTATGATGCGGTAACTAAATCCAATTCCAGTAGATGGTATTTAAAGAAAGTACGCAAATTAGCCAGTTTGTGAAAAACTCATTTTTCGGTTCAGTTATCCAATTTTAACGGGTAAAGTTTGAAGTTGATGCACACAGGTAATGACTCGGAACCATTTGAATTTCCGATTCGATACTGTTCCATAAAACTAACGCGCGAAAAATCACTGCATGCGTGCAGCATCTGCTGGCAAATCGTGTTTCATCCTCCGGTTCGTCGATAAGAATATTTAAAAAATTTGTTTTTAAATTTTTATTTCGCATAGAAATATCGCAAGGACACAGTTATGCAACCTCTAATTTGTAAACCGTTATGATGCCAAATTAAAATTGGAATAGTTTCTAGAAATTTAAAAATAATGACACCTTCGCTTAGTATATGAGCAAGTCGGGTGCTGGCGGAAGATTCCTACCTTACCGACATCGAGAAGCTTCTACCTGTAATGATTCATGTCCGTGCTAAGTTTCTAGAACTTTCCGACAATGTTCTAGAAGCTCAGCACGGACATGAACCACTACAGGTAGAAGGTTCTCGATGTCGGTAAGATAGGAATCTTGTGTTAAAGCCCGCCTTGCTCATCTAATCTCCATGAGTGTCGAAGGTTTGTTTTTATTCCAGCTAAAACAATAAAACTAATGAAATTTTGAAATAAACAACACATTTTTCGGATCAACGTCTCTTCTGGATAAATTACACCTTTTCCTGATAAACAACCCTAATAGGAAGGAAACAAAGAGGCCTGCGACTGATTGTGGGGATCGCAAAGTGCGAGCAAAGAGAACATAATTTGCCAATTTGTATGCCGCTTGGATCCCTCGTCAAGTGCGGATCATAAAGTATGTTATGAACGCGAAGCTCACTCTGCTCGATATAAGTACAGGCACCTAACCTCCTAGACGGTCAGGTCGTATCCAATTAAAATGAATTGCTTGCGTCATAGCGTCTCGACTTATTTCTTTTTTTAGCCTCTTCGGGGATCCGAGCGCGGAAAAATGCGAGAAAAATTCGACTTCCCTCTTTACTGACTCAGATATAACCTTTGTACCCTTTTCCAAACCGGTAAATATCTCATTACTGCAACAGATTCTTTTTTTCTCTCACTTTTCCAGATCAGATTTTTCACGCAAAAAATAATCTGGAATAGGTTACATGGTAATCAAGATTTTTTGCTAATAAAAAAGTAATTCGATGCGGAGAAAGACTTTGAATTCAAATTTCGCGCGATAAGCATTTTTAAATTGGAGGTTATGTCAGATTTCGCGCTCTTTCTCTTATTCCAATATTTCCCCATTTTTCGCTTAAATGCGAATTGAATGAACAAAACTCAAAATCTAACTATTTTTATTTGAAAGTATTTTCTTTTTGGTTAAAAAATCTACTATTATAATTTCGAGAGATTTCTTTTTTTTGTTTGTTCAAAATTTAATTATTTTGAAATTTTCTGGAATATTTATTTTATTATTCTGTTGAAAAATAAATTATTTGGTTAAAAAGTTATCGTTTTGAAAAACTTACCTGCTTTGAAAAAAAACTATGTTTCTTACTGTTTTATTAAAAATTGGGAAAATATATTTGTTGTTGATTAAAGTTTAATCTTTTTTGTTTCAAAATTCAACCGTTTGATGTAAAATTTAGCTTTGTATGTTGAAAATTTGACTATTTTGTTGATAATTTAATTATTTTGTTGAAAATTCAACTTTTTTGTTAAAACGTCATCTTTTTTGGTAGGAAATTGATATTTTTTGGAAGAAAATTCATCTTTCTGTGTTAAACATAAACGAATTTGTAAACAATTTAATTGTCTTATGCCAACTCTGTCTTTTTGGCTTAAAATTTCAATTATTTTTTTTTTTACTTAATCAAAATCGATATTGTGTTTCAGAGATATTAATAAATTAGAAAGAATTTCCGTGACGTAAATTACATTTTTGTTAAAAAATTCCACTGTTTTATTAAAAATTGATCTGTCTTGGTTGAAAATTAACTTTTTCATTAATAATTTATATTTTCAGTTTAAAAATTAATCATTTTTGGTTTAAAATTATACTATATCGGAAAAAATTTAACTGACTTGTTCAAAATAAACGCTTTTGTTGAAAATTAAACTTTTTGTTTTGAAAATTTAAATATTATGGGTGAAAATTCAACTATTTGATTAAAAATTCATATTTTCGATTTGGAAATTTAATTTTATAGAAAATTCGTCTTTTTGGCTTCTAAATTTAACAGTTTCCTAGACTACCTTGTGAAAAATTAATTTTTATTAAAGATTCATTTAAGTTGAAAATTCATCTTTTTGGTTAAAAATTGAACTGTTTTGACAAAAATTCGTGTTTGTTTAACTTAATTTTTCAATTCGAAATTTAATCATTCCATTTTTGGTTGAAAATTGATATTATTTTTTAGAAAGTTAATGTATTTTGTAGAAAATTCACAATTTTCAGCAGAACATTAATCTCTTTGATTTAAAATTCTTTGGTGAAATTAGATTTCCGACTATAAAATTAATTATTCTATTTCTGGTTGAAAAGATCTTACTTAGTTAAAAATTCAACTATTTGATTAAAAATGTGCGCATTTTTTAAAAAATGCAATATATTTCGACTTGAAATATTGAGAATTCAAAGCATTTGCAATTTAAATAAATAGGGAACATACATTAATTTTATAAGAACAAAAATAGTATGCCCCTATTATTCCCCTATTTTTGTTTCCTTTGTGACACGAAATTAAACTTGTTTTCTTAGTTTTTAAAGTTCGTTATAACGTTTTCAGAACATCCAAAGTTTACCGATAACCTTCCGAATGTATTTTTATTGATTAATTAAAACGAAATTGAGTTTGAAGTTTTGATTTCGCCGTGATCTCTGGAAAGTTAAACGAATCTTTCAGCCGAACTTTGAAGCTACCGAGAGGGCTACCCGCATGCTGGTAACTTCTACGGATCAGAGTTTAAACTTACTCAAAGCTTCTCTCAACGACCAATACAATCTCTGCAGATCCGATTAAATAAAAAAAAACTTCTTTAATTAATGGTATTACTAAAATTATACGGATGTTCAGGAAGCTGAAAAATTACTTAGTCTTTTAATGTGCTCTAAATCATTTGCATCTGAAGGAAAAATGGTAAGAAAGCAAAGTATCGCTGAACATATTAAAAATGTATGGTACGTAGTACGGTTATTCTTGGTTACTTGAAAAAATCTCGCCTGACTAGGATAATTTATTTTACCCGGGAAATTTGCTGGGAAAGATAGTCCAAGTGTTTTAACTCAAAACTTTCTTGTTGGAAACCTTATAAAAATTCGAATGAAAAAAGTTTTACGCTCTTTCGGCTTGAGATTATTCTACTGCGAATGTACTTTTTTAAATTAGTTTACATTTAAATAATGGTATGGAGAAAATATTCTGTTCCGCGAAAGCCGTAAAGAATGATCTGATGCATATTTAGCCAAGCAAAGTTTGAATTTAATTAACGATAAGCACAATTTAACGGAGCGTGCAGATTTATTTTCAATTCTTTCAGGGCTTTTCCGTTTATTGTTGTCGCTTTCAAACATTCGTGGTGACCAAAACCACAGGAAAAGTCCTATATAATAACAGTTTCGGGCGTTGCCTCGCACTGGCCTTGTTACTAAATTCAAAAACAGACAGTCAGTTAGAATGCATAATATTGCGCAATATGCTCTAATGAGTACTCGCTCACTACGGCCCTTCCGAGGCGAGAGTCGCAACCGTATCTCGCCCTGTCCTAGGAGAAACTGAATGGGCCAGAATTTTTAAGGGATTTTAAAAGATTTTAAAGGATTTCAAATATTTTAGGTTATTTAAACAAAAATTTAAAGAATTTTTAATTGACTTCTGTATAATGTAATAAAATTTCTAAAGATTTAAAATATTTATGAGTATTTTCAAAGATTCCAAAGAATTTTCAATTGTTTTTAATAATTTAGAAGAATTTCAAAGGGTTTGAGATATTTTAGGGTATTTAAAAAATTTCGAAGACTTTTTCAAAAGATTCACAAAATTTTAAAGAGATTTTCACTGAATAAAATGATGCCATTTATACATTTTTTCATGTAATTGTAAAGAATCTTGGAAGATCTTTATTGAAAATATTTTTTTAAATTTCAAAAAATTTTCAAGATTCTTCAAAAGTTGTGAGGGATTTAAAATATTTTAAGTATTTTTAATTGCGAAGAATTTTTAACAGCTTTAAAAAATGTCAAGGAATTGCCAAAGATTTTAATGGATTTTAAATATTATTGGGTATTTTTAAAAAAATTCCAAGGAATTTGCAATTGATTTGAATTTTTAAAATAAATTTTAAAGTCTCTGAGAGATTTAAGGATATTAAAAAAAATTTGAGGCATTTTCAAAATTTTTTAAAAGTCCAATTGATTCTCAAGAGAATTAAAAACTTTCAAGTGATTTAAATGAATTTTCTAATATTTTAGGGTTTTTTTATTTGCAAGTAGTTGAAGAGCTTTACAAATAATCAAGGAATTGTAAACGATATTAAAGGATTTGAATTATTTCAGGGTATTTTAAAAGATCCTAAGGAATTTTCAGTTGATTTTATTAAACTAAATATTTCAGTTTATTTAAAAAGATTCCAATGCAATGTCAAGAGAATTGCAAAATTTTAATGGATTTCTATGAACTTAACGATTTTAAAGCATTTAGAAAAAAATTCGTGTGGTTGTAAAGAATGTAAAAATACCTGAATTTAGGGTATTTTGATAAAAACTGAGGGATTTTCAGGAGCTTTAAAATATGTCAAGAAATTGCAAAAAAGTTTAAAATATTTTAGGGTATTTAAAATAATTCCAAGGAATTCTCGAGAGATTTGCAGATTTTAAAGCGATTTCCAAGGATTTTAATGATTTTAAGAGATATAGAACATTTTTAGTGTGATTTTAAAATTTATGAAGTTCTGAATTTAGAGTATTTTTTTAAATTCCAAAGAATTTACAAGAGCTTTAGGAATTTTTAAGGTACATTGAAAGATTTTAAAGGGTTTGAAATATTTGAGGGTATTTTAAAAGAATCTAAGGCATTTCCAAAAGCTTTCTATGATATAATTTATTTAAGGAAAAGTGACTAAAGTGATATTTTCGCTTTCGACTCAGAATTGAAAAAAAAATTAATTTCATGCCACAAATCTTAGAACCACCCTTAAACATAACCTTTACTCTTTAAGTTCTTATGGCGCGAAATTTGAATCTGAAGCTATTCTTTTTCACTTTGAGTTACAATTTTGCAAAATAAAGAAACGTGGATTATTCTGTTAAGTTTTCGAATTTGGTTTTTGCGTCAAAATTATGATTTTGACAAATGAAAAAAAAAGTCTGGTGCAAGAAAAGTGAATAAAAAAGTAATTGCATTTAAAGAGGCTATTGCTAAATATTGTAAAACGCTTCTTTTATTTAGTCTGGCGGTGCTTTTTAGAAGGAATTTTATTATCTTCAAGAGCAAATTGATTCAACTTTATGTAATGGCTTGGGAGGTACAGGAAGAGGAAGTTTCAAACGAAACGATAACACAATCGATTGCAGACCGTGGGATGTGAATTTCTTGTCTTCGGCATGAAATTTTTTTTTTTTTTTTTAACAAAACAAGTAAACTAGAATACTCGCTCGCGCGATAGGGAAGAGCGCAAGGCGACTTCCAACGAACGCTTTTCCTTCTAGAAGCATATAAGATGGCGATGACGTTTCTTTGTACTGGGTCAGTCAGTGCTTCTCTCAACTGTAAAAATCTAAGAAATGTAAAGAGCAGCAGCGTCAGCACAGTTTATAACTTTCTGAGGAACTTGAGACATTTCAGAGTAAAAACTTGCAGGGTTTCTAAAAGGCGTCATTGATATATATATATATCATATATATATTATATAAGGAATAAAATTCGAAGCGTAATTAGATTTTCAAGGTACAAGTGGCCTTTTGTAATCGAACTAAAGTTCTCTTTTCTATAAATTTTTTACTGCTGATTGAAAATTCTAGAATTGAATTTTAAAGTCTCACTGCTTAAAGGCTTTGTATCTTGGTCTTATGTTCTTTTTTTTTTATTGCAAATGTTAAATTATGTTACGAGGGTGGGTGTAAAACTTTCTTTTCAAAATTCCTTGATTTTTTCTCATTTATAATTTTCCCTGACTTTTAGTATTTAAAGACCAAAATTCTAATCTTGTAAATTTTAATTTATTGATTTTTAATTTATTATTCCAAAAGTGGCTAATTTCTAACCGAAAAGTGTATTAGTAATCTGAATAATGCTCTTTTGAATTTAAAAGAATTTTTAAAAAATCGATGAAATTTATAAGGATTCCAGGTAAATTTTGATGAATTCCGGATATATTCGTAAGACTTTAAAACAATTCAAGTTAAATTTAAAAAAATTCAAATAAATTGGAAAAAATTCTATTGATTACTATTGAAATTAGGTCTATATCGATTTTTATTTCTGAATTACCTTTAATTCTTTGGAACAAAGTTTGGTTGAGGTTTTTGAAAAAATGTATCCTGAAATCTGTTAAACACACCTTGAATTCTTAAGGGTTTTATTAAATTCTTACGAATTCCCTGACATTGGTCTAAATTGACTGCAAATTTAGTAGTTTCAATGAATTTTTTTTAATTTGGTTGAATTTTTTTCGATGCAATAAAATGTTTTTTATCCATATTTAATTTTTTCTAAATTCATCTTGCTTTTTTATGAATTCAATCTAATTCGTCTTACTTTCTTTAAATTCCTTTAAATTCTTTTACATTTCAGTTTGACTCAAATCAATGGAATATTTCAAATTTTTTTATTTGTAGCAATTAATTTTTATTCACTTGGAATTCATCCTTATTTATTATTAATTTATCCTAAATTCTTGTGAATTCTTCTGATTTATCTTGCATTTTTTTAATTCCCTCTGAAGTCTTTTGAATTCACTTAAATTGTTCTAAATTTATTCAATTCAATCGATTTTTGTTTAGTTTTTTTTTTAATTTCTCTAAATCCTTTTAAGCGCACCTTAAATTCTTAAACATTTTATCAGATTCTTTTGAATTCCCTTGATTTTTTTTTGTAATTCACCTTGAATTTTTCATCTAATTCTTTTTCGGCCCCTTAAGTTCCTCGAAATGCATTATAATATTATTTAATTCGTTTATTTTTTCATTTCACTTTAATTCTATTGAATTAGACCTAAATTCTTTTAAGTTCACTTAAATTCTTGAACATTTCATCAAATTCTTTTTAATCTCTTCGATTTTTTTTTATGAAATTCATCTAATTCTTCTTAATTTCATTTAAATTCATGTAAATTCGATTCAGTTTGAATAAAATCAATTTCAGTTAAATTCTATTGAATTGGACCTGATTCTTTTGAATTCACTTAAATTCTTCTAAAACTAATCAATTCAATGGACCTTTCTTTAGTTTTTTTTTTTAATTCACCATCATTTCTATTAAATTCACCTCAAATTCTTAAACATTTCAACAAATTCTTTTTAATCTCTTTGATTTTTTTAATTCGCCTAAGTTTTTTTATGAATTTGATCTAATTGTTCTTGTTTCCTTTAAATTCACTTCAGTTTGACTAAAATCAGTGGAATATTTTAGATTTTTTTTATTTGTAGCAATTCTTGTGAATTCTTTGGAATTCTCTCGAATTTTTTTAATCCACCCTGAATTCTTTTGAATTCAGTTGAATTCTTCGAAATATACTCAATTCAATGGACTTATCTTTAGTTTTTTAAAAATGAATTCTAAATTCTTTTAAACTCACTTTAAATTTTTAAATACGTAGTTAAATTCTTGTGAAATCCCTTGATTTTTTCTCAATTCACTTTAAACTTAATAAAATTTAAAAATATTTTTGAATTGTTATTTATTCATTTGAATTTTTTTTAATTCACCTTGAATTTTTTATGAATTTCATTCAATTCTTCTCCGTTTCCTTATATTCATCTAAATGCACTATTTGAATATAACTTAAATTGTTTTTAATTCGTTAAAATTCACCTGGAATCCTTAATAATTTCATCGAACTGTTTTGAATTATTGAGAACATTGGTCACTTTTTTGTTTAAATAGGTCTCTTTTTCACTTTTTAAAAGTATTTTAAACTGTAGCAGCCCTGCTCAATTGCAGAAGTTTTAGATTAATTTTTTCACGGTTTCTGATTCGATTTTTTTGTGGAAAAGGTGTTCTTTTTTAAATCGACTTCTGAGAGTCGATTGAGATTCACGTCCGGTTTTTTTTGGCATACGACGAAACTCGATATTTGGTTGTGCTGTCAGCTTGAGTGACCCTTTTCAGTCGAAGTGTCCGAGGATCACCGGTTAATGACGTCACGTCCGGTCTAAAAATCCCAGACAACATGAAGTCGAAAAATTTTCCTTGAAGAGGAGGTTTATTGATTCGCTTTCGACACTAGGGGTTCACTTCCTGCGGTACCTTCTGGTCGGGTGGGTCTAGATGGGGTTTCGAATTACCTTCCTCCGAATACCTTTTCTTTTCTTTTCTTTTATTTTAGTTACTTGATCTCCATCTCCTCTGTTTTCACTTTTTTCTTTATTTTTGTAAGTCTCCTCTTTACCACTTCTTACTTTTAACGATCGCGACGTAACTCTGGATTAAGTACTTGGCACTTAACTCGATTGTAAATAACGAATTCGCACTTTCATTCTTTCACCCTTGTGTTTTTCAGATTTTACATCTGAGTTTTAGAACTAAATTGTCAGAGGGGAAACCTAATTCGATTAGGTGGCAATTTTCTTGCGGTGATTTTATTTTGTCGGATCTTGATTCCAGTCTTGGAATTGGAATCAGGAAACAATATAAGGTAGTGGGAAACCGATAAAAACATTGATTTAGATATTTAATTATTTTATTTTATTATTGAAGTTAATGAAAGTTTCTTCGTTTGTTACAGGTGAGTTGTCATGTCCAGACTTTATGAGCTGTGATCGTAAGTAGATGAACAATGATCAATTTTTATTCATTATGATAATGCACAGTTTGAAAGTTTCTTTTTTTTTTGTATCAAGATTATTGCTAAAAAATTATTGTTGCTATGGATTATTACTAATTATTATGTTAATTGTTACTACTTTTGGACACTTTCTTTAAAAACAATGACACAATTTTGCTACATCTTCTTCCCTTAACTTGAATGGCTAAAATCACATATCCGTATTTCAATAAATTCTGAAGGATTTTAAAATATCGCAGAGGATTTTAAGGAATATACTGTATTTTAAAATATTCTAAAGAATTTCATGAGATATTAACAAATGTTGCAGAATTATAAAAAATTTAAAGGAATTTCAAAATTTTTCGCTTTTTTAAAAATGTTTCGAAGACTTGAAAAAGGGCGTAGTACCATTTTATTTTACCATTTGATTTTAAAAGATCCCAAGGAATTTTTAGTATATTTTAATAATTTAAAGTTATTCTACAGGATTTTTACAAATTTCAGGATATTTTTTTAAATTTCAAACAATTTTAAAAGAATTAAATATTTTGATTTTTTTTTAAGTTTCATTTAGTTTTCAAGATTTTCCTAGAATTTTGAAAGATATGGAATGATTTTACAGGACATAGCTTTTATGATTTTAAGGTATTTTAAAAGCTCTTAATGTATATTAATAAACTTTCAAAAATTTAAGGAATTATCAAATTTCATAGAATCTCACAGGATTTTGCAATATTTAAATTGATTTCGACGAATTTATTCACAAGAAGTGTGATATTTCGTAGGGTACTTGCGGTTAAAAGTTTAACTCTTTTGTTAAGAAATAATTTTTTCCCTATGATTAAAAATTCATAATTTCGATTTAAAATTAATATCTTCAACTGAAAATTTAACTTTTAAATTTTTGATTGAAAATTGGTCTTTTCTAGTTTAAAATTCAACAATTTAGCTGAAAAATTGTCTTTTTTAATTGAAAATTGTTTAAAAAATCTCCCTTTCGGTTAAAAATTCAAGTATTCGAGTTAAATAATTATCATTTTAGTTGAAAATTCATCCCTTAGGTTGGAAATTAAGTAACTCGATTGAAACTTAAACTCTTTTGTTATAAATTGATTTTTTCGGTTAAAGATTCATTATTTTGATTAAAAATTAATTTCTTTGGTTGAAAAATGAGCTGTTTGAATGATAAATTGTATTTTTTCCTTAGATGAAAAGGAATTTTTTTTTGCCGAAAATCTATTTTATTGACAATTTGTTGCTTTTTTAGTTCATGTTTTTTTAAACTAAAAATGTATCTATTATTCCAGTTGAGGATTTAATAATTTTAGCTTAAACTTCTTCTCTTTGTTTGAAGGTTAAACTTTTTTGATAAAAATTAATTTTTTTGGTTGCGGATTTATTATTTTAATTAAAAATTCATTTCTTTGGTTGAAGAATGAGCTATTTGATTGAAAATTTGTTTTTGCTTTTGATGAACAGGAGGTTTTTTTGCCTGAAATTAAACTATTTTCTTGAAAATTTGCTGCTTTTTTGGCTGATTTGTTTGAATCTGAAAATGTAACTATTATTCCAATTGAATATTTCTTAATTTTTTAATTTGAAATTCATCTCTTTATTTTTTGGTTTTGGTTGACAATTTATCTTTTTTTAAGACAAATTAATTTTTGAAATTAATTATGTAACTATTCAATTTTTCAACTTTTTATTCTAAACTTCAAGTCTTCCAAGTAAATATTTATTATTTTAGTTGAAAATTCATCTTTTTCGTTACAAATTCAACGGTTCCAGTTAGAGATTTATTATTTTACTTGAAAATTCATTTATTTTGCAATTCATTTGTCCTGTTATGATAAAGGATATTTAGAATGAACGTTTTTTTCTGCCAATATTACTGTTACTTTTATTTGACCGGAAAAATGAAAAAAACTTGACCGGGAAAAACCGTGAATTTGAAATGGTCCGTCGAATCGCCACCCTGGTTACATTTTGATATTATTACATATAATTCTACATTCCCAAAAAATATTATGAAAAGGAGTTGCAATATATTAAATCCTTGTACCCAAGATTGAAAATCCTATAAACCTGGTAGTAAATCCGGTAATCCGAAAATATTGAATTGAAGACTAAGATCAGATCGGGTATTATAGGGGCAGATCGAGAACTGGAACCTTGGCGTAAATCGGTGTAACGTATACTCTGTCGGTACATGTAGACATCAGGCGGATATGAGGGCTCTACAATGTTCCCTCATTTTTTCGTATTACATTTCTGTCTGTCTCTCGCCCTGAAGGGCCATCGTCTCCCATGCATATCCCTTTGTCTCCTCTTCGTGAACACTTGAGTAGGCACGCATTTTCAAGGAGTCGAATCGCGATGCCGGATATTCATTTTAAAAAACAACGGACCATTCCTCAACGTTTTTTTTTATTCATTTTTTTTTGTGAGACCCCAAGTACCAAGACCCTCAGACTACAGAAAATGTCTTTTCGTGTGGGCTTATACCTGAATTAAATTTACGACCTGCACAGGTCAGTAAATATTTGAACTTCAATTGGTCGCGATCATTCCCAATCGATTTGCCTGATTTCGAACTCGAAGAGGAAAGCCACAATAATTTATCGATCGTTTCATACAGTCAAATCGGTTTCGAGCTACGGCTCTGCCAGCCGAAATTTATTTTATTGAACGCCACTGCCGCTCGCTCGTATCATAACTTTGGATTAGCGTTCATTCCGACCTCTTTTAAAGAGGGTTGTGGCAATTTAGTGCAGAAAATATTCAGAGATTTGTTGAAAGAATTTTTTAAAAATATTTTCATATTCAAATATTCGAAGCCTTTAATCTTTTAATTGCACTCTTTGATCACTGAGAATTTATGCTGTCTTAATTAGGGACTAACAAGAGTCGCGCTAATGATAAAGCGAGCAACCCTTGCACAAGCCACTCGAGAAATTGTCGAAAAAGCACAAAGGGAATTTCCTACTTTCAGCAGACGGTTTATTATCTTCCCAACGAATTTTCTTAAAATGCTTTCACAGAAGTACCCTTCTTGCTTTTACGGTAAACGCAAAAGTCTGGAAATTTCCGTAAGAAGCAATTTCAATTACTTTCAAGAATAATTAAGGCTGATAATAATGACTGTTACTTTTTATAACTTTTTGAACAGTTTCTAACTTGAATGCACAATATTGCGCAATATACTCGACTGAGCACTCGCGCAATGCGGCACTTACGAGGCGACAGTCGTAACCGTCTCTCGCCTTGCACGTTTAGAAACTGCGTGGGTGAGCAATTCTACGAATCACTAAACCGAGATTACGGATTATTTCCGTAACTTTTCTTTCAATGTATTAGTCTATCGGTAAAGTCACTATTGAATTCAAGTCAAGAACTATTTCTGAATGTTCTTAATTTCTTTTTAAATATTTTAGAGTAGTTTAAAAAGTTCTAAGAATTTTTTAACAGATTTCAATGATTCGAAGGGAAAAGGATTTTGAAGATTTTAGGATATTCAACAGAAATTCTAAGGAATTTTTAAAAGCTTATAAACTTTCAAAAGATTTCGAAGAGATTTTAATATACGGGTGTTTTTTGTTTTAAAGATTCGAAGAAATTTTGAAGAAATTTCAATAAATTTTGAAGATATTCGGAAGGACTTTAAAGATTTCAGAGTACTTTTAAAACACACAAAGGCATTTTTAAGCGATTAAAAATTTGTCAAGGGTTTGATTCACTAATATGAAACGATTTTATAAGGACTATAAGGTTTTAGATTATTTTTAAGATTTCAAGAAATTTTATCAAACTTCTGAAGATTTTAAGGTCATTTCAAAAGATTTCTCAGGATTTTCAATAATTTATTATAAATTCAAAGGTTTTGAAATATTTGAAAAAATTTCAATGAATTTTCAAGAGCTTTAAAAAATTTCGAGGAATATCAAAATGTCATAAATCATTAGAATATTTTAGAGTATTTCAAAACATTTTTCAGGATTTAATTGATTTCGATAATTTAATGTGATTTTGAAGGATTTTTAATATTTTAGGGCATTTCAATAGATTTTAGAGTATTTAAAAAAATTTAAAGTAATATTCAACAGCTTTAAAAAAATTCATGGGATTTTAAAGGTTTTACAAAATTTGAAACTTTTTTAAATTCCAATGAATTTTCAAAAACTTCACAAAAAGTCGAAGGATTTAAAAAGATTCTGATTTAAATATCTTAGGGTATTTTAAACTTTTAAACACATTTTAAATTGATTTCAATAATATAATGTGATTTTGAAGGATTTGAAACATTTTAGGCCATTTTAAAAATTGTAATGAATTTTAAAGAATTTTCAATGGATTTCAATCATTTAACGGGATTTCGAAGGATATGAAATATTTAAGGATATTTTCAAACATTCCAAGATATTTTCAAGAGCTTTAAAGAGTTTCAAAAAATTTCAAAAGAATTTAAAATTGAAATTTAAGAAAAATACCATAAAATTTGTTATGTCCTTCGGAATTTCTTTCATATTATTGAAATCTGTTGAAAATGTCTTGGTTTCTTTTAAAATACCCTCAAATATTGTAAATTCTCTGAAATCCTTTATATCTTCTTAAAACTCGTGATAATTCTTTAGAATTTTAAAAAGTACCCAAAAATGTTAAAAATACTTTAAAATACCTTAAAATATTTGAAGAAAATTCAGAAGCTATAGCGACTTTATCTTAAGAATGTGACTAAAATGTGATTTGAGAAAGAAAGTGCTTCTTGCAGAAATTCCCTTACATTTGCCATTTTTTTTTAAATCCCTGAAATCAGTAATCGAGTTTAAAATCGAGAAAAGCAGCTTAACATCTATACCGGACATTATTCGTATTCGCTGGTTTCAATTACCAATAAAACTGCATCGAGTTTGCTTTACACGTCCGCATTTATAATCAAAATTTCCATTGTGCGGAATACCCCATTTGATAAAAAAAAGCGTGTAAATAAAAGATTTCTCGCGTTTGGTTGTTTCGAGCGAATCCCCAATGAATATCGATATTTATTTTCCGCGCTTAATGAATTTCCAGTGGAAACTCTCCCGTGTGCATGATAATTATAGATATTTTAGCGGCTTTTCGCGGCTGTAAATGTTGATTACCAGCCAGCTGTGATGGGTTCATTCACGTAAGAAATCGACATTTGAATAGTGTAGGAAGGGAGAGGTGACTTTATAATTCACCCAGACGTTTTCTTCGCGAAGGTGGCTCGGAATTATCGACCTTCTCATACCAACTTTACCGGAGCTTTTCCGCAGGCATCGGCATATATCGTGCACACCTGTGGCGCTAACCATCATAGCTAAAGGGGATCTTGCTGAAGTATCGTCGACCTCGAAGGGTCAGCTTTTAAGCAAAAACAAAGCAAGTCTTCGAGAACACTCAAAAAATCCATAAAACACCCCGGACTTAATAGTATTAGGTCGAAAGCCTTTCCATGTTATTTGATTTGGCTTTTCGGCTTTAATGTGCGGATTTCCTGTAAGTAAAACTAAGAATCGAACAAACAAATTTGGACAACCACCATACAATTTTTCTACTGTAATTTTGAAAAAAAAATAATAAAAAAATAAATGTTTAATATAATCATATCACAATAAAAAAAAGAAGTTTATAAAAAATCATCACCAAAGTTTCGTTACTGATATAGCACTCTTATCAAGGCAAGACAAATTTAAGCAGGTAGGAACAGCAACGAAACATCGTGGTTTCGTGGCTATTCCTACCTGGTTAAATTTTTCTTGCCTTGATAAAGGTGCTTTATGAGTTCCAAAGTTTTTTTCTTGTGTTTTCCCCGTCTCTCTCTTCTCTGGGGTTTCTTTTTATTATCATCAAATTACAACAAAAAAAATATTTATAAAAAATAATCACCAACGTTTTGGCACTTTTACTCTTAAGAGCAACGAAACATAGTGGTTTCGTTGCTGTTCCTACCTGCTCAAATTTTTCTTACCTTGATATGATGGGTGATGTATGAGTGCAGAAACTTTGACGATTATTTTTTCAAATGTTATTTTGTTGTGAGTTGATAATAATAAAAATAAAAAAGACGAAAAAAATGAGAAAGAGAAGGAATGGGATTTTGACTTTAATTTGTAGAAGATTCTTGATTAAAACTACTACAAGATTAGAATTTTGGTCTTTAAATATTAATGTTCAGAGATAATGAAATATTAGTTGGGGAAAAATTAGGGAATATTGAATACGAAGTTTTGTGGCCATTCTGATAAAACAATAATATCGTGAAAGCGACACGTGTAATCGATAGAAGAAACATACAGGAAGGAAAACACGTGTTTTATTAATGACCCAACGATTAACACTCTTCGAAGCGATGAATATATTCACGTAGATTGGAGTTTCTAGAAACATTAATTACTTTGATGAACCTAAATGAAACATCTCGAGTTTGTCACCCGGCCTGACCATTTCTGAAATTAGTTATTTCCGCTTCTTAAAGCGCAGACGTCTCAGAAGTTATCGTTTACGGCTGAAAACTTTTGCCAACTACTTGACAAAAATTCCATCTTCGCTGAATAAACTCACCGATCTAGAACTTCCGGAGTGTAACAGAGAAGTCGTAAGAAAACTTGGACAACAGAAATCTTTGAAAGAATCGGGAACGAATTTTCTTTTTAAAAAAATAACTCTACTTGAACAGCATGTTTATTGATTCAACAAAGAATCCTTCTATGTTTTTTTTTAACAGCCGAATAAAAGTTGTATTTGAACCCAGTGTTTTCTTGTGAATGAAATTGTGCAGCGCTGACATTCACGCTCCTCCAGAGAACAAAAACTATTAAATTGGTGGAGTCAGTAGATTTTATTGCTCTCCCCTTTTGGCCCTGGTCTGAAAATCGTATGAAAAGAACTCTGCGAGTGTGGAGACAGTCGTACGTCTGCGTACAGAGCGATAAATAAATTACTGAATGACTGTGAACTAACTGCCGCTTAACGAAACGATGATTCAGCGACCGGTCAAACGGTTCTTGAACCTCTCGTTAAAAGTCATGTCACGTCGAGAGACCGCCGCCTCCTCACAACAAACTTTTCCCGCGATGCTCTCATCTCCGCTTTTTACTTACTCAGATAATGCTACGAGAAAAAGTTTTAATTTGATAAGCAAGCAAGAGTAGTTTCTACAATCAAGCATACTATGGGGACCGAAATTAATTAATTTTACTTAATTCATCATCGTAACGAGACGTGACACCTCCCGCCGTAGTTGGGGCACTAAAGAGACGAAATTTTGTCTTCTGGTCCGAGCAGTAATTTGAAGCAGCAAGAATCGATTTAGACTTTAGAGGTACGGCATGATGTTCTGGCATTAAGTTCACCGAGTACAGTGACCTCTGGATGTCACGATTGTGCCGTCACGTTGCCGCTCGTAAAGTTCCTGGCCGGAACGGCCGCAGCATCCGGAAATGCCGCAAAACGTTTCGTTACGCTCGCACGAATCGTACCAGTGCAAAATTCAAGGCCTTCGTACTTCGTTCCGTAACTCTTTTTCCGTCATTATATTTTACAACTCATTATCTTACTATAAAGATTGTACTCGCCGATGAGAAAATGTGCTGTTTGCGCGGCCTCCTTAGCGCTACTTTCGATCAAAATTACTAGCGGGGAAGGAAGATCGACATTGTTAAGACTACATTTTATAGCACTCACCTTCATGACTCCAATCACTCTGCTTGCGGGGGTAGTTAAAACTTTGAAGAAAACATCATCTCACTCGAATTCAAAGTACATTTATAACCATAAAAGAATTAATTGCTATGAAATTCGAATGCGAATTTCGATTGAAAATATTTTATTGAAAATCCATTGAAACATGGAAATCGTTTTTGTCTCTTCTCTTGTATAAAATCACACCTACGTACACGACCAGAGTGGATCGATCGGATGTGTCCAGCAGCTCACGTATTTCTACTTTTCATTCTTATTTTATCGGGTCTCCATCAAAGCTAGGTATTCGCGGTCAATAGCCCTTTACGTTGTCCACTCTGTTGGAGGTTCTCAAGTATCGATTTGAGAAGGAGACTCTTCAAAAGCTAAAATATTAATGAAACGGTAGAATGCATGAGTCCAATATCATTTCTTTAGTCTTTCTTTCCGAGTATCAACAGGCGAAATATTTACCATTGAACACTGAAATCTGGCAATGATATTTATGATCCCAGTTTTCATCCCTTTCACTCAATATTTCATCTCAGCAGTTTCAAATCTAATTCTCCCCTTCTGCCAATGTCTTAACATTCAAGGGAAACGGATTATCAGTATTTAATTCGAATTATATTGATTGGATTGATCGAGTTTTTGATTAAATACTTTGAAAGGTAAACTTGACTTCAATTGATTTCAAGGCCACAATAAAAGGCATTTTGTTGGCTGCCTAATATGCAATAAAAAAACAATTAAACATCCATCCTGAAATGGGTCGAGAGTTAATGGACTTTTATCATGACACTATTGAATATTTTGGACTTCCGAGCACTATTTTGAAGAGATTCACTCGAGGTTTTTATTCCCGGATCAATCGCCGTCGGTGATAAAGGCCAATGGCAACAATTACCTGTAGCATTTATCCAATGGAGTGTGAAAAAGCAACGAAGTCGGTGCTTATTCGTCCGATCGTTAGCTGCTTACCATTACTGAAACGTAAATGACTTTAATGAACGTTGGTGTTATTGATTTTGCTACTCGTCCGGAACACCGGAAGCTCGTTCGCGTACAGGGTGTCCTCTTTCATACCAAAGTTGACTCTGATAAATATTTTTCCAATTAATAACTGAGCCGGAAATTGAAAAACTCTTTCAATAACAAATTCTCAATCTCTCAATGCGTTTTTTAATTTCCTGGATTGTTCACGAAAAGATTAAAGGCTATCTATTTCACAAAGTCATTGAATCAGTCTTTTTACCCAAGTCTCAGTTTTTATCAAAGTCAAGGTCAGTGTTTGAATGAACGAGTGGTTGTCTGTGGCAGGTCTAACGCTTTAAGAGCGAAGTACAATGTTGGCACGTATATACCTTCTCAAACTATAGACTGTCGTCATGACCTTGAATATTGAATTAACCTCACAACGACAATATCTTAATGGCCATGATTCTGCCTTGTGGTAAAATCAATATGAACAGTATCAGAGGACGGATTATTCCATAAATTAAGTAGTAACGAAGTAGTCTATCGACAATCTATATGGTGAGAAACACATAACCGCTTTTACATGGAAGGGCGATGCACCGCTGGCGGCATTCTCCTGGGGCGCCAAACCCCCGACAGAAACTCCCAGACCCTCGTCGAACCCCCCAGACGTTGGGGTTGGGGCGGTCGATGCAGCATTGCCATGACAACCAGACGCGTCGTTCGCCACCCCTCAGTACTACAGTGCATTCAACTAGGGTGCAATCTTCCCCTGGCCAATGAAAACCCGCCCAAAAATCGAGAACCATACGCTTACTATCTCTACAAATACGCCACAGACAAGGATGGGGTTAGGATTTGCTTCCAAGGTCTCTCAGCATAGACCAAGGTCTCGAACGTGATTCCACTTGAACTCTATCGATTTTGCGATTCTTACAAAATTTGGTAATACCTCTTTCCTATTCATTTCATTTTATTCGTATTTATCCAACGATTGGTTTATTCATTGAACCTGATCATGAACAATTGATAAACTATAAAACAGCCATTTACATTAAATTTATAGACACGTTTAGTTCTTGCGATCAATTTGTGTGGAGTCCGTTTAATTGTTTTCCTATTTTAGAGCTTGAAGTAAATGCCTCTTCATGGAACCTTCCACAACCTTCAAACTGCTTTTATAACACTTGAAACTAACTAGCAAAATCCCCTGGATGGTGATCTGAATATAGAATTGAATTACCGCTTGAAACTCATCCGCGTTTTCCGTAGGTAACGAGATTATTATGGAGGGCAGAAAACAAGCATCGCCGGTGCCCTCGGTATCTTGCACACAGAAAATATGACCTTGAGTGTGCTTAGCAACCGGATAGGTCAATACTTCCAAGCACTCTCACGACTCTTTTTCTTTACCTTTACGAGAATAAAATTGTCATTGAGAAATTCTCTTTCTACTTTGAAAGAGCTTTCTATCAACCATTTCTAGTTCTCTGTTTGACATTAATTTAATTCATCAAGATGAAAGGAATCTCAAATCCTGGAGAACCTTCCAGACTTTTCTCGTCCAAGGTCGACGGTCGTGCGAACGAACTGTACATACTCACCCCCGGCAGTCTGCCGCCAGATGCAAGGGGGAATAGTGGAAAGAGGTGGCGGACAGAAAGAGGAAGCAGAGAGCAACCAAGGGTGACAGAGAAAGGGATGAAAATAGTGAGAGAGGGAGAAAAGTGAAGAGAGGGGCGAGGAGAGGGAGAAACACTTCACGACCCCTGAACGTCGTTCATCGATCGAGAGGGGTGCACGCACCCCGTATCTCCAGCACACATGTACACCATAGAATTGCACGCTCACTCTTTTCAGAATGCATTTTGCAAATAATAACGACGCCATTCTTTTTAATGTAAAAAGCGCGCGCATGAAAGTACGCAACTTGCATTACCGCCGCATTTATGATCGTGCGTCAATCCCTTCTCTTGCTTTTCAAGAGGGAATATGGCCGTTCCGAACGAATGAAGCTGCCCAGGGTAACTACTCCATCCACGAGTGTTTCACTCTGATATAGTATGAATGCAAAGCCAGTCTAACGGACACTGCAAAACGATCAACTTACCACTTTACGACTTTGCCAATTGTCGTTAAAGTCATTCGCAGGTGCTCAATGTCCCTAATTCATTCCGTGTCCTCAGCAGTCTTTTGAACGACCGTTCAGTTGAAGATTTAGAACTTTTTTTTTGTTTTCTAACTGATCTTTCATGATTGGTTGTAGAATAATAAGGAAGAAGAAAGGTAAGGATGATTAGGCAATTTAGATGATCGCACCTAATTATTTCTTTGCGCGTCTGCTTTCTCACGTGGCTTGAGTCGTCAAATCCTCTTTGTTTGTACCTCCGGCCTTTAATGTTCCTTTTGCCGTTAAGCTCACAGCGAAGACGGGGATGACTTCCTCCGAGAGGAACGTTCACCTTGTTATCGCGGGCACGATCGAAATTCCTGCACGAAGGTTGCCAACGAGCAGCAGCAATACTCAACCGACTGGCGAATCCAAGCGTTTCCTGGAATCGTCTCGCAGCTCGTCCCCTGTTGCTCCTTGCCTTGAATCTCTTCCGTTTCTCATGAAAAGCCCCTCGTTATGAATCTTAATTTCAAAGATCTATTCACATCTCAGTCCAAATGAATTCTCGTAGTCGCATTTAAATTTTGTATTAGAGATAGAAGAGACACCCGTATGAGAGAAGTGCGATGACCTTCGTATCCGTGACCTTGGTCTTGTAGAATGCCAGAGTGCGGGCACTCAGGTGAAACATGGTCGTTCAGGCGGGTACGAGCAATTTAATTAAAGGGTCGGCTATGCGGGAGGACGAAGATGAAGCGGAAAAGAGAGAGGCGGGTGGCTAGGTTTTAAAAGAGAGTGGAACTCACGTCGCCCTTCGCGCGTGGGAATCATGTAGGATTTGTCTCTAAAGTAATCTTTAATTCGTCACCGTTCATGATAATATCCCGCAAATTATAGTTTCAGCGTCGGGTCGAAAGTGCTCCACGGGGCAACCCACCCCGTCCCGTTTAAAACAAAGCCTATCCTGTCCTGAACTTTGAAACCGTGTAAGATTTTACGATTTGTCCTGTCTACAGTTTCTCTTGCATTAGACGCTCTCAATTTAGTGACGAAAGAGCCGCCTGTGAGAAAACTTTATAAACTTTTTAAATAAATTCTAATGAACATTCTGTTTTTTTTTTTACTAAATAGAAATTTTCTTGTCTGTTGCAGGGATGCCGGTTGACTGAAGATGGCCTCTCCGACACCATCACTGGAATCGCGCGCGAATTCCCTCGGCTCCCTGGCCTCGCTGTCTCCGCTAACGGTTAGCGGCAGTTCTCCACCAGCAAGCGACTCGGCGATCTGCGACGTTGACAGCTGTGATCTCTGTTTGGATAGTGCAAAGCCCGGTGACGCACCCTGCCCACGCTGCCGATTGGGAGGCGGTGGCGGCAACGGAGTTCGTTGCACCGGCTGCAAGTCCACCGAATCTGACGCCGTAGCAAGGTGCTTCGACTGCGCCAATTTCCTTTGTCCCAATTGCGTGATGGCTCACCAGTTTATGCACTGTTTCGAGGGCCACCGAGTTCTAAATCTCGGCGACTCGAAACTCGAATCCAACTCGGTCAATGACCCCAAGAATAATTTGGTCATCAACGGTGGCAGCAATGGCGAGAAGATTCTCTTCTGTCAAGATCACAAGACCGAACTCCTCAAGTACTTCTGCAGAGCCTGCACCGTTCCAGTTTGCAAGGAGTGCACCATTTCCAATCATCCCAGTCCGCTTCACGATTGTGCCCACATCTCGGAAGTCGGACCACAACAACTTGCAGCCGTGTCGCGCGTCGTTCAAGAATGCAAAGCGAAAGCTGCCGATGTTAGAACGGCAGTGAAGGCGGCTGAACATGGCGCGTCACGATTGCAGGTGCAGTATCACAAGGCTCAGAATGAGATCAACGACACATTCCAATTTTACAGATCCATGCTGGAGGAACGCAAGCAAGAATTGCTCAAGGAGCTGGAATCAGTGTTCTCCGCGAAACAGATCTCTCTCGGTGTGGTGACGCAAAAGGCGAACGAAATGGCCGACAAAATCCAACAGACCTGCGAATTCGTCGAAAGACTGACCAAGTACACAACAGTTGCCGAGGTGCTTATGGTGAAGAAGCTTTTGGACTCGAAACTCCAACTTCTGTTGAGCTACACGCCAGACATTGCAAGTCACAATGCTGATCTCGAGTTTGTCAGCAACTATCAAGCAATCCAAGTTGGTGTGAGAAATACGTTTGGATATGTGCGAAGCAGCAGCGAGAGTAACGCCGGGCCCAGCAAGCAACCACCAATTGCCAGACCCACAGCGCTCTCCAACGGAAGCAGCAATGCAAGCAGTGGACCTGGAAGTGCAGGATCCTTGGGCGGACTTTTGTTGGACCGACCTTACAGCAATGGTCTCGTCTCAAGTCAGAATTGCGTCTCGAATTCGCCATCGCCCTTCGAGAATAACAGCGTCATCTCCAAGAGGTTCAGCTCGGCCAACAGTCTTGGTCCATTCTCCACATCCATCAGCGACATCAACATCAATGGCATGAATCCTTATGAGAAGTGGAGCAACGGTGGCAATGACGCCTATTCAGTTTCCGTCACGGCAAACGATCATTTCCCTCTGCCCACAGTAGCCACTGTAACAGCGGCTCCTGGTGACTCCGTCCTCGATCTTACATCGAAGCTCATGTCCTCTGCGGCCATATTCCCGCCAAAGTCACAAATCAAGCGACAGAAGATGATTTATCATTGCAAGTTTGGCGAGTTTGGCGTCATGGAGGGACAGTTTACCGAACCGTCGGGAGTGGCTGTCAACGCACAAAATGACATCATCGTCGCTGATACAAATAATCATCGAATTCAAATCTTTGACAAGGAAGGCAGATTCAAGTTCCAGTTTGGAGAGTGCGGTAAACGAGACGGCCAACTGCTCTATCCGAATAGAGTCGCTGTTGTTCGCACATCGGGTGATATCATTGTCACTGAACGATCGCCAACACACCAAATACAGATCTACAATCAGTACGGGCAATTTGTCCGAAAATTCGGAGCAAATATCCTCCAGCATCCGCGTGGCGTTACTGTCGACTCGAAAGGCCGCATAGTTGTCGTCGAGTGCAAAGTTATGAGAGTTATCATATTCGATCAGGGCGGCAATGTGCTTCAGAAATTCGGCTGCTCGAAGCATCTCGAGTTCCCGAATGGTGTCGTTGTCAATGACAAGCAGGAAATCTTTATAAGCGACAACAGAGCCCACTGTGTCAAAGTTTTCAATTACGAGGGCGCTTACCTCCGACAAATTGGCGGAGAGGGTATCACCAATTATCCTATTGGCGTTGGCATCAACGCAGCTGGCGAGATTCTGATTGCGGACAATCACAACAACTTCAATCTGACCATCTTCACCCAGGACGGTCAGCTCGTCTCGGCTCTTGAGAGCAAAGTGAAGCACGCCCAGTGCTTCGATGTGGCGCTGATGGACGACGGATCTGTTGTCCTTGCAAGCAAGGACTACCGACTCTACATCTACCGCTACGTCCAGGTTCCGCCAATTGGCATGTAGACCAACGAGTGAAGATTACGTTCCGCATCCAGTGGACCTTTTTTTACTTGCCCATCTACCTATCCGCCTAAACGCCTACCTTGACTCTTGTACACCCAATTCTACCTACGTCGTCTTGCCTGTCTGTCTTGCTATGATAGAGTCGAGTGCTGCTCTTGAATGAAGAGTTGATAAGGCGCTTTCAATAGACTAAGGCGCAATGATAGAGAGCGCCCACTAGCGTTCTCAAGCCGACCTAATAGGCACGCATACGCGAGGAAATGACGCGTGTACTTGATGATAATAATAAGCCATCACGTAATTATTAACTGACCTACGTACACACGCGCGAAACTTACTTGTTAATGTTGTTATAACTGAAAATACTGTTGTTGTTGTTTAGTTGTAGAGCTCGCCGCCGCTAGTCACTTTTCCCCCCACTTCTCCGTTCTTTCCTGACCTTCCCGAAGTTTCCGTTTCCGATCACACACACACCATCGTCGTCGTCGTCGTCATCGGCTTCTCTTATCCGCTCGCTATCCAGGCGAGTAGTCGACCATTTGCAACTTTGACACGATTTCCACTGCGACAACTTGATTAGAAATCGCTCGCCACAAGACAATTATTATTGATATCGATTATTATAATTAGCGCATTTGCACGATTTTCCCGCGAATATCCCGTTGTTCATTTCTCTATTACATGACGATACAACGTTACGCCGTTTAGGTTTAGTGATAAGAAACGAACGTCCGTGTGAAGGTAAGCTAGTTTTTAGAATCAAGACGCGACGCGAAGGATATTCGTTTCGTATCTAGAGTTTCCGAGACTCTTATTGAAAATTCTAGTTTCGTACCCAGACTTTCCAAGGCTCTTATAAAAAATTCTAGGATATGAAACTACTTCGAAAACTTTAGAGTTTACAAGGGTCTTAGGCTCTAAGATTCTAAGGCTCTTATTGCAAACCCCAGCTTTTCAAATAAAAGGCCTTGTAAACTCTAGGTACGGAAATACTTGGCAAACCCTAGAGTTTTCAAGACCCTCATTACAAACCTGAAAATTTGTAATAACATCCTTGGAGACTCTAGGTACGGAAATATTTCTCAAACCCTAGAGTTTCCAAGACTCTTATTGCAAAACTTAGAGTTTTTTTTAAATAAGAGACCTTGGAGACTCTAGGTACGGAAATACTTTACAAATCCTAGAGTTTCCAAGGCTCTCATCACAAACCCTAAAGTATCCAAGTGTTTGTAAAGCAATTTCGTACCTAGAGTCTCCAAGACTCATATTACAAATCCTAGGATACGAAACGATATTCGTGCGGCACATTTACGGTGAAAAGCGTGACGTGAACCCGAATTGAGACTCATTTGCCTCTCTTGTTTTTTTTTTATATATGTATATAACCACTTCCGTTGTTTCACGACAAGTTTCGTGTCACGCTTCTCACTTATATCGGTGTGCTTAGGCCCCAGGGTACTTTAAGGACAACACGCAGAAGCGAGGAGGCATCAGGGCGCTTCCGAGAAGAGCCCTTTTCTCATGAGCTTCGCTCTCCTTTTTTCCAGCGCTCTCGCTTCTCATAAAAAAAAAATAAGACGTGTATCGATCCGATCGAAACACAAGGACCCCTTTAAGATTAGTTCAGTTGACGTGATCTTCGCGAATGAGGGAAGACTTTTGTTTGAAAGGGGGAAATGGCAGAGGAAAAGGGCAAGGGTGGACCAAAAGGTGTTTTGAGTCAATGTTGATGTGTGAGAGTTAAGCGCAGATAAGGTCGAAACGCAAGTTTGACAATACGGTATTTTTATTAATTAACAAAGGCGCCTCTGGAAATTATTCCAGGGAAGTGATATTTTCCTATGGAAAACCGGAAGCGCCCTGAGCGAGGCTCGTTCGAAGACAGTATTACGCGCATTTTCCCTGTATGATAGATAACCTCCTTTTCCTCGACACTTAGTTTAATCGTTTTTGACGACGCGAACAAATGGACGGATGAAGTACGCCAAATCCTCCAAGTATCCTCTTCCTTCCCGTTATGTTTTTTCTCTTCTTTACCATTTTTTTTCTTTTTTTTTGTGTCTTCTTATTTTCGTAGTATCGTAGCATGTAGCAAGTATTGCAGTGAAGTATATCGCGTAAGAATGTTTCTCTGTCTCTTTTTTTGCCTGTTATTATTATTATGTTTTTTTGGTTTGTTTTCTCACGCCCTTTACGTACACACATCGCTCTCGAATTATCTCAAGGACGACCAAGTAAGGTATCAACGACCATGCTCGCGTTTCCCTATCGAGCCTAGAGTAGTAATATATTTTGTTGGATGGGTCGTGAACCGGATTTCGATTGACCGAGTACCGACTTCATGCGTGTTTACTATTTACATTATTATTATTATTATTATTATTATTATTATTAATATTATTATTGTATTATGATTATTATTATATTATTATTATTATTATTGTATTGTCCCTATCTTTTATCAACTCGAGTGCGTTATTAAGGCGCGAGTGTTACTGCTGATTCTTCGCGATCAAACCAAACGACTTTCCATTATACACGTAGCGTTAAAACTCGGCTGGCATGCGACTTTTTCGAGTTCTAGGTTTTCTCAATAGATTCTCGGGGGACGTGACTATGACGACTGGGCCACGGCCCGACATAACTATATATAATTCCTCCTGCGGAACATCCAGAAACGTAGTAAATTAGAATCAAAGACTTGGAGGTTCTGGGATCTCATACATTTTTTACTTTAGACCCTCGAAGACACGTTTTATTACAAAATTTACTTTACAAACTCTAGGTACGGAAGTACTTTACAAATTCTAGGGTTTCCAAGGCTCTTATTACAAACCCGAAGGATTTTGTGATAAGAGTCTTGGAGACTCTAGGTGCGGAAATATTTTAGAAACCCTAAAGTTTCCAAGTGTTTGTAAAGCACTTTCGTACCTAGAGTTTCGAAGGATCTTATTAAAAATCCCAGGATACGAGACTACTTTACAAACCACAGAGTTCCCAAAGCTCTTATTGCAAGCCCTAGAGTTCCCAAGTGTTTGCAACAAGAGCCTTGGAGACTCTAGATACGGAAATACTTTACAAACTCTAGAGTTTTCCTTAGAAACTCTAGGGTTTGTAAAGTATTTCCGTACCTAGAGTTTCCAAGGTTTATAAGTACGGTTTGTGAGGTCAGAGATTCCAAGGTTTGTGATTAGATGCCTTGGAAACTCTAAGTACGAAAATACTTTACAATCCCTAAAGTTTCTAAAGTATTTCCGTACCTAGAGCTTCCAAGGTTTGTGAGTAAGGTTTTCAAAATTATTTAAGGTTTGTAATTAAAGGCTTTGGAAACTCTAGATACGAAACTACTTTACATACCCTAGAGTTTCCAATTCTCTCGGTCAAAAGATTACCTTCTGTTATTCACAGGATGTCTTTTTGACACAGTATCCATAAAACGTGTTTTTGAAGTAATTCGAGACGGAAAAGGTCATTTGTGGATCTCAACAATGGATGTTCAGCGCCTCTTTCTGAGTGTACTTATTCATTAATTCTCTACCCCGGAGAATCTGCCAAATATGATCGATCGATCGGTCGCATTTTTAAAAAAACTTTCACGTCCTTAAGCGTAAAGTCGCGATTGTGTAAAATGAAGGGTTTAACGTTGAACTGAATTTAACTTAACTATGTAAAGAGATATCGCTAGAATATTGTCAAGACTAATATTGATTATCGGCGAAGAAATTTTCCGCCCAAGAGGGCGAAAGGGAAGTAAATTTTCGGAGATGTGGAGACGCGTCAGACGCAGAGTTAGGTTGTTTTTTGTACGTAGTTTGTAGGATTATCACGCGAGGTCGTCACGAGCCAACTTTTGCACCCTCGACACGTTTTTTCCCCCTCTTCTCTTTCGACAGATTTTTTTTTTGCGGGATAGGCTATCCTTTTTAGAAAACAGACGGAGCGGAGTGCAATGTGTCCAGCCTCGCGTCGACCTCGCCGACTCGCGCGTCTTCACATCCCCGCGAAATTATATATATATATAAAATAAAAATAAACAAATGTGTGGATTAAGTTCGACGGTCGATCGATCAACGGACTTGTATACTTGCCAGCGAACTAGACACATTTCGCGACGCATGAACTTCCCTACTTCAGCACGATATCATAAAGAAAACGCGAAACATGCGACATTCTCTCTCTCTCTCTTTTGTACGGTTTGTTATGTTATTATTTTAAATGATACAACCCAATTGTTCTTAATTTAAATGTAAATCGTATTTTTGTTTGTTTTTTAGTTATTTTTTTGTTGTAAAATGCTTTTTAATAATATTTTCAGTTCAGATTACATGGAATGATTGTCTTTTTATTTTTCGTATGCAACCCTTTATCCTCATCCTTTTATTTTATTTTATCTCATGCTATACCGACGTGAACTCTCGCTTTTTCAGTTTGAATTTCGCGCCAGAATCTTATTGACACGTTTAAACATAACCTCTAATTTTTAATTCATTTTAGCGCGAATTTTGAAATTTAAATGATTAAAGCGAGAGCTTACGACTGTATTTTTTTTCTCTGCCTCGATTAGCGATGTCCAGATTCCAATTGGTGATTGGAGAGTAGCGCAGTGTTTCTAGTATTACTTTTTAAGATAGACTTTTTAGCAGTAGTTCTTCTGTTTAAGGTGTCCTCGTCACAATTAAATGTTCTTTTTGGCACGGAGCTTGACGCAGCGATGAACAGTAAGTAAATAAAAGGCAGTACTTAAATTACGTAACGGATTAATTTTTTCCAAAAATGTTTTGATAGTTATTGCTAGTAGAAATTAATAGGGTGACCGTGAACTTAATTTTTTTAAATCCCTAATTTTTCCTGGACTAATTACTCTTTCTTCTTGATCGTTAATATTCAAATACCAGCATTTTAGTCTGATAATACTTTTAACATCTTTACTATAAAAATATGGCTTTTCAATAAATTTCTTGAATTTATAAACAAAATAATTACATTTTTAACATAATAAGATTTCTCAATCAAGAAAGCAGAAAAATTTTATATAAATTGAACCTTCAAGCCAAAAGACGAATTTTGAAATAAAAAATATGAGTCTCAGAAAAAAAAATCAATTGTCTACGAAACTGATGCATTTTTAGCCAACAAAAATGAAATTTTCACCGAAGAAAATGATTATCTTTAACCAAAAAAGGAGGATTTTCAACTGAAAAAGATCAATCTTAAGAAGCATTGTAAAAGTTACATTTTCAGTTAAAAAATTAATTTTAAATAAAAAAGGCTTTTGCAACTTTTAGGAATGTTTAAATTGAGATGAATTTTTTACTAAAAATATACAAATGAATTTTTAAATCAAAAAGACAAATTTAAAAAAATTGAATTGCCATTTAAAAACGATTTCAGTTGACTTTTCGTCATCAAAATATCAATTTTTAAACAAGAAATAAGTTTTACGAAAGAAAGTTTTTAACCGAAAAGGATAAATTTTCAAAAAAATTGTTTAATTCTCTACGAAATAGATGAATTTTTATTTGAATTTGTTTTCAAACAGTTGAATTTTCATACAAAAATATTCCAGTTCACTTTTCAAGATCAAAATATTAAATATTTTAACAGAAACTAAGTTTCTAAGAAAAGAATTGAATTTTTAACAAAATTGTTGAATTCTCTAGCAAATAGTGGCATTTTTATCCAAGAAAGATGAAATTTCTCGCAGAACAGATGAATTTTCATTTCAAATTTTTTTTAACAGTTGAATTATTATCCGAAAAGATTGCAGTTAACATTTCAAGATCAAAATATTAAAATTTAGAAGAAAGCTAAGTTTCGACGAAAAAATTGAATTTTCAATCCAAAAAGACGAATTTTTAACCGAAAAGGATAAGTTTTAAATAAAATGGTTGAATTCACTATCAAATAGTGGCATTTTTATCCAAAAAAATTAAATTTCTCTTAAAACAGTTGAATTCTTATTTGAAAATAAAATTCTAAACAAATAGTTGAATTTTCATCCAAAAAAGATTCCAGTTGAATTTTCATAATCAAAATATGAATTTCTTAAAAAAAAAAGTTTAAACGTAAAAAATTGAAATCTTGATCCAAAATGACGAATTTTTACAACCAAAAAGGAAGAATTTCTAACAAATTGGTTGAATTCTCTACAAACTAGTTCCATTTTTATAAAAAAAATTTCTCTTCAATCAGATGAAACTTTCTTTAACAGTTAAATTTTCATCCAAAAAGGTTCCAGTTAACTTTTCAAGATCAAAATATTAAATTATTTAACAAAAAATGAGTTTTTACGAAAAAAATTCAAGTTTCAATCCAAAGACACGAATTTTTTCAATCAAAAAGGGATATTTTTTAACATTCACTTTCCTAAACAAAACAAGAATTGCGAATAAAAGGTTAATGTTCTACGAGAGGACTTGAATTTTCAACCCAACGAGACAAATTTATAACAAAGCAGTTTAATTTGTAATAAAAAAAGTCTTTTTAAGGTAATTGTTAAATTCTCAACTAAATAATCAAATTTATAACTAAAAAGATAATCTTCAGGCGAAAGTTTTTGCGAATTTGCAAAATATATTCACCCCCCCCCCCCCCCCCCCCCCCCCCCCCCCCCAACCCTTGAGCTGTTACATAATTTAAGTGCGGTCTGTAATTAGTGATTAAGAATGACAGAAAAGGCACCGCGGACCGAGTAAGCAAGTACCCATGAAAGAAAACCAGCATTAAGTACGAGGACAGTGTTTCGCTAACATTTAATTTCATTGAATTGCAAATGGGAATTCTTGTCTCTGCTCTTCTACGGATGGCCCTTGGGAAATTCAGTGGAAAATCGTGGCGTTGTCGATTGGCAATGACTTCGAATTGAGAGTTCAATTTAGAGGCGAATTTGCGATTGATTTAGAGAAATTTCTTCAACACGTGGGAATTACTGAATTCAGATATATTTTCTTGAATTCAGGCGTTGATCAAAGTTACTGAAAATTCTCTATCGCTTTTTAAACACATATCCTGAATTTTAATTTATTTTTCTACTTTAGTTTAATCAATTTTACTCGTTCCGTAGGTACTTAACCTCATGTGGAAATGTATTCTTAATTAAAAATAATTAACTTTTTAAAAAGGAAGTTTTTTTAAATAAGAAAATTGTGATATTGGATCTCAACGTTATGAAACCAAAGGTAATCGCTTATTTTAAGAGTTTAATCGGTCTGAAATTAATTGCAAGATCATATTTTCCACATGAGAATAATATAGACTTTTTTTTGCATTTACAGACTGAATTCTTATGTGTGATTTTTTTTGTTTGCTTTATTGTTTGTTCTAGTGTGATCGTAGTTTAGAAAAGTTTTTCCTCTACCAAGTTCCCACTCGATTCAAATCCACTTCTCCGACAAATGTTCCGGAAAAAAGTAGTTGTGGAAGGAAATCAAAACGGCGTAACGACGGTTCTGTGATTATGATTATTATTATAAAAATGATCAGCTTTTTAATATTCGAAAAAGAATGTTACTTTTGTGTCTTTTCTGTTTAAAGAAAAAGCGTCTTTGATTATATAAGTTGTTCCTGAAAAGAATACTAGTCGTCTTTAGTGATCCCTGGGGAATAAAGAAGTGTGAAGAAACGGGCGTCCGAAAAAAACCGTTATCCGAAGCACATATTATAATATTAATACTAATACTAATACTTATTGCATACTTCTGGCGCTCGGCAATTGGTTATACTGGTTAATCGAGTTTTTAGAACTTAGCGTTCGGATAGATAACATATATTTTTGTACGTTCGCAAGTGTATTTAACCGAAGGCGCCGAGACTCTTCAAGAGAAAAAAAGGAACAATCTGAATTTCAAACGCGGAAAAACGAGAAACTACATAATCGTGTGTATTGACGTTCGAGTTTATCGGATAATCGAAGAGCTGAAAGAAATGGAAGAAAACAGCGAACGCGGCGCGCGGCGACTCTGATGATTGAATGGATGCATACACTATACTCTTCCCGGGCCCAAATAATGTTACTGAAAAAGAGGATACATTGAATAGTTGATTACTATTTTTAATTATTAATAACACTCCGTATTGTTGCATGCCTAGTTAACGTATAGTGATACCAGACGGTGGTAAAACTATGAATAAGTAATATTTAAAAAAAACTTCTTCGCTTGTAACGCGAGTGATCGTTTCCTAGATATAAGAAGTACTGTGTACATAAATGTTACGATTGTGTAAGCGTGTAACACGCGATTTGTGTCGAGAGAACGATTCGCTGGCAGACTGAATTCCATTTTATTTTTTAAATTATTTTTATTCGAGACGTTTTCGATACGAATTGAAAGCTCGCAAAGCAGGACCGAACGAGCGTACGAGCAGTAGGCGAGGAGTGGGGGGTGACGCGCAGAAAACGCGACGAAAGACGTTCTCTCTTTCTGCGCGTCATCCCCACTCCTTCCCTACTGCTCGAGCGCTCGTTTGGTTCTGCTTTCCAAGACTTCAATTGGAAAAAGATCAGATTCAAAATCTATAGCAATAAAGTATCCTTTTTCGTGTTTGTCAGAAGATAAAGTTCCTACTCGAAAATCCACTGGGCAGAAAAAAGACCCCTGGTAACTTGAGAAAAAAAATCAATCTGTTGACTCGAGTATCCCGGAATTAATCGAAAAGATTCAGGCGACGTAGAAGTTCTTAATCTTCCTCACTTACACGATAGAAGTGACTTTATTCGTCCTTGACCTGTGGACCCTGATATATAAGCTATCCTCGGAAAAAGGGGTGCTTTCGTATCCCTTGTGAACGACAAAAAATGTTGAGAGAACGCACAATTGTAGGCCTCGTATCTCAGCGGGGGTCGTCTGGAATTTTTTAAAAATCAGCCATGCGAACGTGTCTCTCGGCCCTTGAGGCTGTCGAACGTTCTTGTTTGAAAAGACAATCTATTCCCCTGAAACGAATCGAATCCTTTCATCTATGAAAGGTCGATTCGGACTTATAAGAACTCCCAGAGAAATATTTTCGAAATTGAATTACTAATTATTATTATAAATCGAAGAATTGATTTTAAAGTTCCTTCTTTGATAAAGAAGTTATTTTCTAGAGATTGGCAAAACTCTCTTCGAGACTTAACCCTGTCCGATTTTGAAATGAAAACTAACAATTAGAGAAGAGAGCGTCACTGGTGATGAAGTTGAGTTGTTTTTTGGGAATGGAACTACTGCCATTGAAAGTTTTATTCGGGTAAGAACCTAGCGGAACAAAGAAACAAAACCGATTTCCGCTGGAGGATTCCCGAGAGTTCTTTACCGTAAGATATTCAGAATGTTGATGACTTGTCTCAAGGGTCGAACCTTATCATCAAAATTCTCATTTAGAATCTATTCGAATTGTTTCTTTTAATTCTTGAAGAATTGAGAACTTATTTACTCATTTATGAGTATTTTAAAATTCGAATTTATATCTCCTTGATTGTAAAACAAAACGAAGTGACACTAGTACTATTTCTTGCGCGAGATTTTGAAATGAAATATTAGATAAATCGTTCTCACTACAATTGTTACAAATGTCTGAAAACCTTGCTATCGACAACCAAACAACGGTGAAGACAAAAAATTTCACTTTCCGTGAATATCAATCCAAAAGTAAAAAAAGTTGTCGACAAGCTATTGCATCCGATGAAAACTGATCGGTTCTGAATACTTGGGCGAAAAAGAGGAGAGATAGACATGGTATTTTTGTTTGTGATTCGAACTTTAAAAAAAAGTTTATTACTGGATTTGTTTGCCCAAGTTACAATCAATTTCAAGAAAGTTATGATTCTCTTATAAAATCTAAATATTTCAAATATCTTAAAATACTCTAAAATATTTTAATATCTTTAAAAATTCATTAAAATGTCTTCGAAATATCTTAAAATCTTTATAATATTTTAAAATCTTTTGAAATTGAGTTAAACTTTTCGAAATCCTCTAAAATACGTGGATGAACTTTAGAATTTCTTGAAATCTCTTAAAATCAAGTGAAATCATCGAAACCCTTTTAAATCTCCTAAAATTCCTTGAAACTTTGCAAATATTTTTAAATTCTGTGAAATATTTCGAAATATCACGAGGTCCATCTAAATCTTTGAAATTCCTTGAAAATATATTGTAATCTTCGAAATCCATGGGAACCTTTCTAAATATTTTAAAATCCACTAAAATATTTAACAACTAATTAAAATTCCTCGAAATCGCTTAAAGTCTTTATAATATTTGGAGATCTTTTGAAATAAAGTTAAATTATGAGAAATTTTCTAAAATTCTTAGATATGCTTTGAAATCTTTTGAAATCTCTTAAAATTCTTCGAAATCAAGTGATTTTGAAATGAATTTTGAAAATTTACGAGATCCATAGAAATCTTGAAAATTCCTTGCAAATTCATTGAAATATTTTTAATCCGTAGGAATCTTTCTAAGTATCTTTAAATTCCTTAAAATATTTTAAAATCTTAAAAGGGTCATTACATTTTCCTCGAAATCTCTTAAAATCTTCATAAATTTTGTAAATGCTTTAACAATTAAATTGAATTTTTCGAAATACTCTAAATCCGTGGAATTACTTTGGAATCTTTTTTAATATTTGAAAATAATTTCAAATCATGTGATATCATCGAAAACTTTTAAAATTCTTTGAAATATTTCGAAATATTAAGAGATCCCTCGAAATATTTGGAATTTCTTGAAAGTTAATTACAATCTTTAAAATCTGCAGGAATCTTTCTGCATATCCTAAAATTGCTGAAAATATTTTATATTTAATAACTCGAAATCTTTTGAAATCTGGTAAAATCATCGAAACCCATTTAAATCTCTTAAAATGCTTTAAAATTTAGCAAATCTTTCAAAATTCTGTCAAATATTTCGAAATATGATGAGATCCCTCGAAATCTTTGAAATTCCTTGAAAATTTATTGAAATTTTGAAAATCCTTGGAATTTTTATAAATATTTAAAAACTCCTTAAAATATTTTTAAATTCTTTAAAGTTTCTTAAATATTTTAAAGTCCGTTAAAATTTCTTCAAATACTTTGAAATATTTGCAAATAATTTAAAATTCGGTCAAATATTTGGAAATCTTACGAGATCTCACGAAATCTTCGAAGTTTCTTAAAATTCTTTGAAATCTTCATACTCCGTGGGATTTTTATGAATATCTTAAAATTCCTTAAAATATTTTAGAATCCATTCAAATTCTTTAAAAGAAATTTTAATTATTTGAGATCCTTAAAAATTCTCGATAATATTTTGAAATATTTTCTAATTAAGTTAAATCTTTCGAAATCCCCTAAAATCCGTGAATATACTTTGGATTCTTCAGAAACCTCTTAAATCCTTTGAAATTTCGTAGATTCATGAAAACCCCTTTGAATCTTTAAAAATTACATTCAAATCTCTTAATTTTTTTTAAATTTCTTACAACACTTTGAAATGTTTGAAAATATTTTAAAATTTTGTGAAATATTTCGAAATATTAGGAGATCCCTCGAAAATTTTGAAATTCTTTGAAAATTCATGGAAATCTTCCAAATCTGTGGGAATCTTTCTGATTACCTCTAAATTCATTAAGATATTTTAAAAGCAAAGGAAATGTTTCTAAATGTTTTATGATATTTGGAAATCCTTTGAAAATACTTTGAAATCTCTTAAAATCCCGTAAAATACTTTGTAATGTTTACAAATCGTTTGAAAGCTTATGAAATCCCTTTAAAGCTTTGAATTCCCCTGACATCCTTCAAAATTCGTGAAAATAATCCAGTATTTCTTGAAATTCCGATAATTCTGTGGAATTATTTCGAAATCTCTTAAAATCCTTTGTAATCCTTTGGAATTGTTTGAAATAGCTTCAAGGTTTTTCAATCCCACGATATTTCATGAAACACCTTTTTTTTACTTTTATTGAAATCTCGTTAAATGCAGTAAAAATATTGTAATTCTTTAAAATACTTTTTCATCCCTTGAAATCACTGCAAATCTGTTGAAATCCACTTACAAAAAGCCCATATAAATGGCACTAAAAATAAACATTTTCAACGCCTTTTTTCACGAAAAGACTAAAAAGCTTGGACCAATAATCTCCCAGCAATAACCTTTCATCAAGAAAAATACGAATCGAAAAAAACCACGACTGATCCTCCTCTTTTAAACAACTTTCCACACTGAACGATCAGAATTTTTCGAAAAATAAAAATTCGCGACAAATTCGGTCAGGGTAAATGAAATAACTTGATGATATATTTTTTCGCTCGGATCGTTGAACCTTTCCCGGGAGGGTAAATCCGGTAAATATTTCGTGAGGGAAAGAAGTTGATTGTAAATATAGTGATGGCATAATCAATGCGTGTTAAATTACGATACTCTTAATCTTAGGATGTTTTTCGTGTTAAGATAGATAACTGTGAAGGTCGGTGAAAAAGATAAGAATGGAGGAAAAAGATAAGAAGGGTGGTGGAGGATAAAGGAAGGCAAAAGTGGGTAAAAGTGGGTAAAAATGGGTAGGTACTTGTTGTCAAGTGAAGGATAAACTGGTGCGCGAACGGATCCGAGAAATGCAAAAAAAAAAATCGGTAAAAATATGTACACTACGAGACTATAAGAAGTCTTCAGTATTCCATTGTGTCTGTATCGTAATCGTGAACGTTTTTCAAAGTATACAACAGAGCATAAGCATTCTTTATCGTAGAGCTTAAGGGGTTAACTATATCGTAAGTCTTAGAATTTTAAGTCGAGTGTTTTTTCGTCGGCAGTTTCGCGGTGCCGCCCGCCATCTTGTTATTAAATTGTAAGGCGCATAATTACTATACGATTGAATGTCTAGTCATGGCCTCTTGAAACTTTGCTACTTGGTATTGCGTATATCGGAATACACGCACTAATTAACTATAAACTACTATATCGCTAGTAATAACGATTAACTATTCGGGTATAGTCGTTTGCATTTTTATCCTCTTTATTATTCTATTCTGATATATTATTATTATTATTATTATTATTATTATCATTATTAATATTATTATTATCATTATTACAATTAGTATTTATATAAATTATTAGCGCGTTCCTCATCGAAAGTATTCTATTGACGCGATATATACTGATTGACAGATTTTATATTATTGACCGAATTGCCAAAGTCATTATTATTATTCTTTATCGCGTCTCTATAGAGCGTAAACGACTATCGCGATTGACATTGCCATTATTACTATTTTTATCGAAATATTGAAATTATTGTCGACATTACGGAAATTAGGGTTATTATATATTACTATTATTGCATCGATTCATTGCTCGTCTTTATTATTAATTATGGCAGAACAACTCATATCTATTTGCTAATTGATACGCGCCTACATTTTTATATATGTATTTATAAAATGCAGTCTCTTTCATTGCATATCTATACATGCATACATAAAGTGTATATTAAGACTTAACTATTAAGGTTGCGAGGAAAAAAGATGAGTGGAAAGCAAAAAGCAAAACAAAGAAGAAGCGTTGTTTGACAAGTTTCGAATAGTTAGAAAACGCTCGCGAGTTTTAAGCGTTTGGCCGCTTTTATTTAACTCGCGAGGTCGGATTGAGATATATGTATTTTTTTAAATTTTCAACAAACAAAAAATGAAAATAAATAAAACCTGGGAACACAACTATTTGTAGGCTATACTTATAGATTTATCATGTAATGACGCCACAGTCTCACGCGCGACGCCACTGTCTCATGCGCGACAAGCCGTGTGAAAGAAAAGATGCGAGAATGAGAGATTGAGAAATGAAAATGGAAAAAATGGTTTGCTCATTGTTACTGAAGCAATTGGAGAAAAATTAAAGTGTGCCGCTTGATTTAGCGGATAAAGAAGGATTCGAAAAGCCTCTTTGGTAAAAGAAAGTCGACCCTGAGAACCAATAATATCGCGCAACCTACCATAACCGCGATCAACTTGAACCCGGCGATGATAGGTTTCGCTTATTCAACTTATTTCTCCGAAAAAAATCTGATAATAAATCGGATCTCTGATCACCTCTGGGGTTCGACTTAACAGAAGGCTTCCTGAGCTGGCGGTGTTTTTTATGCTGTTTTTTTATACTTAAATCGAAAGTACTGCATCACCGGCGAGTGCTCGAAGGGCGCGTCGCGTTGCGACAACTATATTTAAAGTATCTTCATGTCAATTAATCTAGGGAACATCATCGATTAAAAAGCCAGTCGTGGTTATTACACCGGAACACTTTTTATTATCGCCACTTCTTCTAGTTACTCTACTATACGCGTCCTTCTAAAGATTCTTCTCCTCTGAACAATTTACCATTTTTATTTACGATGCCTTGATTTTCGGGATCGGATGAAACGTATTTCTAAAATTGGGCCAGTTAAAGAGGAGGAGACAAATTCTTCTTTCGCGCACTGCAGCCAGATTAAAAAAATAAAAATAAATAAACTATTGTCACTTAATCGTAGAGACATTAACATACTTAGCTGCTTGTTATCGCAAAATAGATAAACAGAGTTGCGCATTTTCTGTTAAAATGTGTGACTTTTGGGGCCTATGGCGTTCCAAGTGAACGGTGAGGCGAGAAAATTGTTGAGACTTTCTTGAAGCTGCTCAATAGTGAAAAAAAAGGGAGATGTTGCTCGGAATGACGAAAAAGAAATAGAATCGGAAAGGAGAGAACTTTATATTGTTGATGTGTGAGAGATGGAGCGAAAAGAGTAAATTATTTTGCCACAGTAACATTATTGTCCGATATCACTAACGATTGACAAAGTATATAATATATATTGATTATATTATTCGTATACATATACCGGTTGACGTATTGTATTGTAAAGTATTTGTATTTTTTAATTGACTGCGTTTTGCTCATGTTGGACGATTGACGGCGGTTCGTGTTAATGAATTGAGCATAGAAATTTGGAGAATCTACGGGGAAAGTCGATCTCAAGGGCGGACGAATTTAATAGAAATTGTTTAACTATATGAAAAATTTGTTATAAAATATGATAATTTTTCCTCAAGTGTAGCTTTTTTTCTCAGGAAAAGTTTCATCCTACCCTATGTCAATTTTATGCTGTTAAAATTTGAATGATTCATTTTCCGCCTGGGGATATTTTTTTTCTCTGCTATGAAAAAACATCGTTCGTCCAGAAACTTTTCCCGCGATTCGACTCTCCCAATCCACCCCCTACCCCCAAAACCACCAACTTTCAGGTCGAGAGAAACCCTTTTTTTTAGGTACACAGAGATTTTATAACAGACAGTTGAAATTATAGATGCAAATTTTTAATGAAGGAAATTACTTGACTAAACGAATTTAATTCAGTAATTTTACGAAATTTGTTATTTCCAGAGAAATTTTCTTTAAAACTGAGTCACACACAATCGATAACTCACACAATGTTATGAAACGGACTGTGATCATTTCAATCGCTTTCAATACCCTCAGCACAGGCTAAATTTCGAAATTCTTCTGTAGAAGTGTAATAGAAAATGAGTGAAAAAAAATTCCAACTTCCGTTTCTCCCCTCGCTCTGTTTTTTTTTTCGAAATGTGAGGCGTAGTTGTTGTTTAAAAATAACGAGGGTGAGAAGAAAGGAGGGTAAATGAAGATGAAAAAAACATTCACACACTTACACATTTGCAATCACAAAAATGAGACGTACAATTGCAGAACATTGATTTACTTTCAGTTAACTTAATTTTCTCCCAAATCGACAATCTTTTTTAAAATTTATTTTGTATTCCGTTTTCAATTTTACTTTGTAATGTAAAGGTGAAAAATGTATCCCACATCGTTCCGAAAGTCGACCTCAAATAACAAACTAACGTACAATACACTTACAAACGGAGTTTGCGTGATACAGAAAGTACAAAACATGTTTCTCTAAAAATCAGGGGCGAATCTAGTGATCAAAAAAGAGAAAGGAAAAATGTTATAAATGTACCTGTTTCTTAAAAAGAAATGATATTTTTAAAGATAAATATTTGAGTGATAAATCTTTTGACTGAATGCAACTATTTCTGTCTTGACGAAGCTAATAGGATTTCTTTTTCAGAAAAAAAGTTTTGTTTAGAGAAAATAGTGTTTGAGAAATCCTATCAGGGACATTAATCTGGATTTACCCCTGTGTAATAATTATTAACTATACTATCGGATCGATTTGAGACTTCAGAAAAAAGCAATGTACGTCAATTTGAGTGAGGCATTTTTCACGAACACAAAAAACAAATAAATCATCAAAAAAGGAGAAAGAGGGAAATTATGAAATGTTTCAAATGTTTATCGCGACGCAAGGTTGTTGGCTCTAGTCTTCTGAGGCACATTTTAATTCTAATATCACTGTTACTTTTTCGACCGATGATCAAGGATTATTATACTAATTATTGACCGTCAGTGCGCGAAGAAGTCAACCTTATTGCTACATAAATTGTACTTTTAAAAGACATTAGTAAACTGTAACGATGTAACCAATTTATCGCGAGTTTTACAAGGTATCGCTTTATCCACATAGATTTACGGAGTAATAAGGTACTCATTGATAATAATGCTAATGGTAATGCTATCACTACGATCGGTAATAATAACAATATTGATAATAACTGCACGTAATACGTGAATGTGTTAGCTAGGGATCCTTGATTGAAAAACAAGAGAACTGTAACTGAACACCAAAACTGTAATGATATATTCAAATTACACGTAATCCACTTTTATGATATTCACTTAGTGTCCGTATCTAACAAATCCGCATTATAAAAATTCTGCCCTAAGTTGATGCACTCGAGATTCGCCCAACTTTAAATTGCAAAAATCAAAATTTTAAATAGAGTTTTTAAATATATATTTTGCATGACTTGGGATGCTGGCATCATTACCAATAAATATTCATCCGAACATTCTCATAAATATTCAGCATGACAAATTTTCCATCCTAAAAATTTGTAGAAATCAAATTCGCAGCAATAAATCTCGTTCGAATTTGGAAGTCACGGACGATCGAGCTTTAAATTCGAGGGTGCATAAACGGAAATCAACGTGCGAAATTGAATTGCCATGATCGTTTCTGGCACATAGATACGAGCAAATAGAAGGCAATCAGTTTTTCGCAACGAATAGTTTTCAAGTGCAATCAACTGGCTCTTTTTCTGTCAACTTGAACAAATACTTTGTCACAAAACAATGAAAATTTGTTGACTTGTTTTCACGCCAATCAGTAATTGATCAAAGAAATATTGAAGGCAAAATTCAATAATAGGGGAACTAGTACGAAATTCATTTTACCTTAAAGTGAATTTCATTTTCTTTGCAAGCATCCATCCGTTTAACTGAATTGATTGAAAGCCAGTGGATTCGTATTCGATTCTTTTTCAAGTTTAAAAAAAAAGGATTTGTTTCTTTGCAAGCAACTGCCATTCAAATAATTTGTATTTCTTTAATAAAACCGTCACGTTACATATACTTACATATATTTAGTATTTTTATGTATAAACTGTGCACATACTGTCCATCGCTGTATATAAACACAATTACACAGGTTACCATATTTTTAAAAATACAAGTTGAGCAGAACAGTTTTGATCCAAGCTGACCAACAATAGTTTTTCTCGTAATCCTTGCTTCCCGTTATGGCTTGTCGCGAGTTTAAAAAAACAGCTGTTAAAATTACTGACAAATGTGTTTAAAAAAATTCGTTAAAATCTACTGAATGCTAATCTCAGAATCTAAAAGCGAGGCGTGCATCACACACAATGTTAATCTAAAAACACAGATTTTCATTACGTTTATATCTGGGGTTTCAATTTTAATAGCAGGGTGGCCTGCTTAAAGGATTAGCAGCTGTTAAAATTACGGACAAAGTCAAAGAAAAACATAAACAAAATCTAGGAGTAAAAGGTGATCGGCAGAGTCTGCGGTGGTCACGCAGGCAGGAACAAACAAAAGCGTTTTCATCCTAAGCGTCACTCTCTCTAGCTTTGTTTTCGCACCAGATTGATTAATTTGGAAATAATTTTTTTGAATACTTTAATCTGTAAAATTGTTTGCTAATCGGGAATAATTTTTCAATGAATTACAAGTAGCCACCCTGGATAAGTTAATAACTAAAAAATATATATTTCCCTGATTTTTTGAGTATGGAATTTAAGGGTTGGAAGATAATAAAAATCTTTTGTTCCTTGTTCGAAATTTATGGAAGGAAGAAGCGTTATTGTAAAGTGAATTTTTCACGCGTTATCCAGTCGCACGAGTTAAAATATACACACATTTTCCGTCTTATCGCTAAGTGTCAATAGATCGATAAAAAGAGTTGAAGGGAAAAATCGCGCTTCACAACAGCTGCGACGATAAGGATTGTAAATCTCTCTGTGACTTGTATCCGTCGCTATTTATCTGTTAGTCGCGCTTTACCTCGTATAATTTAACAACGAAATTGTTCTCGCAACCTGCCATTAACCTTGCCTCATTGTGCACCCTCATTTCCGCGAGGGCGGAAAATTAGATGAAAAAATTGTTATTGAATATGTTACCGTCTACATGCATTTTCGCGATAACGTCAAACGGCCTTTGGGCACGCAAATGTGAAACTCGCCAAGCCGCAAAAGATCCATTCCGAAGAATGTCGCTTCATTAAGGCATACATTCTTCATATATATCTCAACTGCACTTGTTTTGCAGTTGATTTTAAATATTTCAAATATTTCATATCGCACAAATTCGTACAGTTAACGAGGGAAAATCAAAACTCAATAGATATTCTTTTAAGACTTTGGTAGCGCACAAATATTAGGTATCATCGTTTTTAGATTCAAACCTCCAAATATTAAATTAAAAAACAAGTGTTATTTAATATTTGAGCGCTTCTTTCACTGAAAAACTGAGGGTACGAAATTTTGCAAGTAATCGTCCAAGCAGGGCACTCTAACAAGGTGGGCACTCAAAAAAAGTTGGCACTCTAACAAGGTGGGCACTCCAACCTTTTTTTGCACGCAACATTTGGTACCTCCAGATTTTTCTGCGCCACTGAAGAGAAACACGGATTCAAAATAAAGACACACATACACAAATACACACATAAATTCGTCCGCACTCGCTCCAACGAGACCCGATCACGCATAGATCTAGAAATATAAAAATTATATTCGATAGATCTTTTTCGACCTCGAGGGGTCGTACGAGGGGTAAATAAAAGAGAGAATGCGAGCGAGAGAAAAAAAAAGAAAAAAAGCAAGCATGTCAGCGTTATAAAAGTTTTTCGCTAATTTGTTATCAATGGGGTTGACCCGATTCAAAGACGGGATTCGCCCTTGGTATAATAATTTTATTTTTTCTATCGCAAGTCCTCGGTGGCTTCGTACCTTGTCGCCCCGGGGACTTCTCGTGATAATAATAATAATTGTAATTATTATTATCCCCGTGATGATCCGCGCATTAGGTGTGTTGTAGGTATATGTTTAACGGCTAACTATTAAGTTGTAGTCCTCTTCGCTGATAAGAATTTAGGAATTTTTAAGGCATAGCACGTAAGACTTTCGGTTCTCTTTCCGTTTTCCTCGGTAGATTAGACGCTCGTTTTAGGTGTGCTGTAAAGACGTGTGTAGCTTAGCAATTGCTGCCCAAGGATACTCATTTTCTTATCCTATTTTTGCTGGATCATTTTCTATAAATCGGGCTCTGTCGAGAATGATTAGACAGTACCTGGCCAGTCGAACTCGCCAATACCTGGCTAGTCGAGCTCGCCAGAGCCCGATTATGGCAAACTACGCAGAGCCCCGCCTGGACCGAATTTCTTCACAGGAACACGATATTCCCCTTGCATAAATGCACACGTACTTTGGCACACTTATACATGCACACCCGGAAAAAAGAGAGAAAAAAGACAGATTTGAGAAATCGCACATTCCCCTCTATTAACGATTTAATCGCACTATATTTAAAAATGTGTAGAAGTTTACTCGCATTCTAGGGATGTTGTCTTCGATGTACGCGATTTTTGATTAGGACCGTCGTTGTTGAAATTTCATGTGATCGTGTTGTTACTCAAGTTAACCAAAATACATCGATCAGTTGTCAGCAGATTTTTTTAAAAATCAAAATCAGTCTTGGAAGAAAGTTTCTGACGTTTAAGGTGAGAATATATTTTTAAAAAGATCTACTGACTGCTTATAAAATAAGGGTGGATTGGAAAAAAGTAGACCGAGAGTAAATTAAATTAAATAAAAATTGTGACCAATCCTCCCCTGAAAAGTGGAAAAGAGCTAAGATTGAACGAATTCTCTTCTATACAAAATTTTGTCCTTCCTCCCACCCTCTAAGACTGACTGCTTTTCTTACTCTCGTAGAATCAGAAATGAACAAAGACTTCTAAAATTTTTGTACATTTTCAAACAAAAATATGTGCATATTACACAAAAGACACACATACAAAGACACATATTTTCAAAAGCAGGAATCGAAAATGAAAACGAAAAAAACGAGACGATATTGTGTCGTACTTGAAGCCAATTTACTATCTCTAATTATTAAGCTCGTTCACAGCAGCCCGACATTCCTCTCACACTTATATTACTCAACGCACCAATTGATAAAGTGTGTGATTGAAGGAGTGAAAGTAATCTGTTATACGTTTTTATGAAGTTGACAAGACCTGTTGAAAAAATTAATTCTTTGATGATAAAACGAGACACAGAGTTGATTTTTGTATTGCGACCATGAATGAAAGGAGTCATGAATTCTGATTGTGAGTGGTATCGCCTAGTTTTATCATATATTTAAAATAAAAGTAGTGATCGCGTTGCTTAGATCGTAAGCAACCAAGGAATCGACGAAATCGTCGCAATTTCCAAACGCGCAAAAAAAATTAGTTTGATTCCCAAGGTTGTAAAATAAAATAAAATGTGGTCCAAAATTTACGGTATCAATCATAAATTTCCAACTTGGCCACGGAAATAAATCGTTTAATCCTATACATTTCAAACCAATTATTTACGAGTTGCGATTTAAAATATCGATGTCATGGATAAATCGGAACGAAATTGAGCCAAAAATTGACAAATCAATCAATTGAAATTTTTCTTATTTGAAAATTCTTTTTCGCTCCATGACCGATTTTGTAAGAGGCAGCAATATTTGGTCCAGCAAAGAACGAGGGTTATTGCTTGATAGGTATATCTATATATCTTATATTACCGTAGCTGTAAATTTATCGAGATGAGACTTAGGCATTCCAGTAATATTATATTGATAACTAATAAACCAAAAAAAAAAAATACAAAACAATTAATCCTAACTCTATTCTATCTCTATATTCTTCTACCGATTATATTTTTCTATTATATTTGTACGTTGAATTATAAACTCGAATTGACCAAGTGCTCGTGCTTGTGGGAATGAAATATAATAGACATGTGTTTTGGCTTGCGTTACGTTTCAAGATTTACGTTGCGTTGCCATTTTGGAAAATAGTCCGCAAAAAATGTCAATTGTGACAGACAGTCCGTAATTAAATTTGAACAAAATTAAATTTTCTCTTAACTTTACTCTAAATCTTAAAGCACAAACTTACAGAATCGAATTTAATAAACAATCGGCCTCAGAGCCTCTTTAAAAAGGAAAATTGAAGACTTGAAAAGCAGAACCGAAAGAGCACTCTAGTAGTAGGCAGGAGTGGGGATGAGGCGCAGAAAACGCGACGAAAGACGTATCTTTCGTCGCGTTTTCTACGCGTCATCCCCACTCCTATTTACTGCTCGAGCGCTCCTTCGGTTCTGCTTTCGAAGTCTTAAATTTGAGTATTTACTTTCCGTTTGAAAAATAATAGGAAGGGAGCTTTCAGATTTTATGTGATAATTTGTAAAAAAAAATTGAAGTAGAATTATTCGAAATTAAACCATTTAAAAAATATATCAAGGGGTATATTAAACTGAGGTATAAGCTTTTTTAAATTCTTTTAAATTTTTTATTTCAACTAAGTTTCTGTATTGAAGCAAAAAAATAATTTTAATAAAAAATACAAATTTCAAAGAACTATATACTTTTAAAAGTTTTTAAACAGGCAAAATGGATCTAAAATCGGATTCTGAGATCCGAGAACCAGAAGATAAGTATTATCAGATTTTTGTAATGTTATATAAATATAATTTTCCTAAAATTCTTGAGAAAAGTCTAAAAGATTTTTAAAGAATTCAAATGAATCGAAAAAGAATACAGATTTTGTTTTCAATTTACTGTATTGTAGAAATAATTAACAACAGAGTCAGTTTACAAAATATTTAGGTCTCTCGGAAATTCGCAAAAAATTTACAAAATATTTAATTCATTTTCGGAAATCTTTTCCAGTTTTTAAATATTTTTAATGTTTGAAAACTTCTATAATTCCCAAATATCCTTTAAAAAGACTCCAGTTTTTGTGAAAATTTTGAAAAATCTTTTATGCTAAAAAAATTGTCTTAAAATTTTCCAGATTCTTAAAAAGCTTATAAATTATTTTAAAGATTCTTTAATAATGTACATTTTGCTGAAATTTTTGTGAAATCTTCTCGAATTTTAAATTCTTTTCATATCTTTTTAAAACTCTTAAAGTAAACCTTCTACATATCTTTTAAACTAACTCGAATTTTTCTTGAAATTTTGAAATTAACTACATTTTGTTTAATTATTACAATTTTTTCAAATTTGAAATTGCTAAAAAATCTTTTTAAAAACTTCTAGAGCAAACCTTTTAAATATTATTTTAAAATTTACAAGATTCATATTTTTCCATAAATTAAAAGTAATCTGTATAATTAAAAAGCTGCCTCAAAGTCTCGTGAATTCTTTTTTGACAATTTTGAAATTCATTTAGAAATAACATGTTCTCTTTTGTCAATAATATTTAGAAACATTCAGAAATAAATCTTATCTTGAAATGGAATCACTTTTTTGGAAATTTTGATTTATAAAACTGATGATGCAGAAAATTTGTAATATTTATTAATTCATACAAAACTCATTACAGAATTAAATAGTTTGGAAAAAGAAATTTTTTGAACTCTGATCTAAATAAAAATTTCTAGTGGTTAAACCATGTTTTTGTTGAAATAAAAAATTTAATCCTGGACTGCCGACGGATAGTAATCATAGTATACTCTTGGCAGGAGACAGCATTACGTATTGCCTCCTGCCAGGAGTAGACGTTGAATATAATTTTTGTCTCTCTCGCGTGTTAGTTCATATCCACAAGGCCAAATAACATCAACTAGGGTTAATTGAACAAAAAATTTGAGAAAGTTTCTTATGGGTTTAATAAAAAATATTTGGATCTATATTTTGGCAGGTTTTATCACCTTTCAGCGTTAAGGATAACTTTTAATAGGTCACTCGCTTAACGGTCCTATACTTTCCGTCAGTCAATACAGTGGAATACTCTTTAAGTCCGGGGTACAAAATTCATAAAAATTATCTGTTATAAAATTATTTACAGATTTACTAATTAAAATTTTTTTTAAATGACAAAAAGATTAATTAAATTGCAATCTGTTGTACAAGGAAGGAGTAGAAAATGTTGCCTAATATTTGAAAGCTCCTCAATTAGATTCTTTAATTATCCGCGCAGAAGCTTAGGACTCTTTGACAAATAATCAAATCTTTCTTAAATCAATTTCCCCGGTTTTGATCGAAGGGGGTTAAAAAAATGAAATTCCGACCCTCAGAGTCTAATTCCCTTGTCAGATTGATTAGATCTCCACGCGAGTGCAGGAAACGCATCTCCACAGATTTTCCACATCAGTGTTGTGACTAATAAATGAGCGAAACTGTGAAACTACACATGCGGACACGCACACATTCATAGACACAAGACAATTTCCCTATACCCGTGTAAGAGTTTAGATTACAATATACGAATACAATTCACACTTATTATTATCAAAAGGGAAGTAGGTTGTAATCATGACTACTTCGAGAAATCAAATTTTCGTGTTACGGTCTAAAAAGACGTATGAAAATGAAAAAAAAAATAACTAAACGTAATACTAATGATACTGTAAACGGTTAAACAGACGTTGGGGGTTGCGGAAAAGCAGTCCCCTTATCTCGAAATTGTTTCCCTTTAATATTAAGGTTTCATATGAGATTAAAATAAAAATAAAAATTAAATGAGATTGTAAAAATGTTCCGCGACTCCCAATCGTCGATTCACGTTTGTTTGGTTTTTTATTGTCAGAAGTTTCTATTTTTCCATAATACGATAAGGGACTATTTACTATTGAATAATTGCGAAACGAGAGGAATAAGCGAGTGAAGACGGTAACTTTAAAGATAATCATCATGATTATTATTATTATTATTATGATTATTAAGGATAAAGAATCGATCGATTATTACGTAAGTACACGCTAAACATTAACAATACCAATATTTATTACCTTACAATAATACTTAAAAATTGTAAAACATTGAATTGAGTCACATGATAAAAGAAGCGTACGGTGACGTAGAAAGGGAGAGACAATTTTTTTCTTGTTATGAACTAAGTGTGCCTAGTCAATAGAATATATCTGGTCAATTTTAATATATTATATATATATTATATATTATATATTATTACGATTATATTATTTAACTTGATACCGTAATTATAATGTGAACCTATCGGATATAAAAAAAATAATAATGATACGACAATGATTGTGCTGTGTTGTACTACGAAATGTTGGCCTGTGACTATATTTGTAGCTATATACATACGTACGTACATATATATATATACTATATATGTAGGTTGTGCCATTTTTAAACCGTCGAGGAGTTATCAATCGGGATAATGGATATTGCGTGCGAATGAGAGCGAGAGAGAAAGGAAGAGTGAGACAGAAAAACTAAAGAGTGTTCCAAAATTCCTGCAGAAATTCAAAATTCAATCATATGTGACGTGCCGCAGAGAAAGGGACCTTGGGGTTAAAAAACGACTTACAGATTATTGATGTAATTGATAGTTTCAAAATCACTCTTTCGTATTCAAAAAGAATTAAATTTTTATCTGCAAAATTGGATTTTGTTATGGAGCTGCAGAGTGAGACGTGTATGGCCTATTTGGACGCATGCGTACGCTCTGAGAAATCCAGCTCCATCACTTTCTACACATATTTCTATTCTGCGTTCGTGTGACTCAAGAGCTCGTCTGACTCGCTGAACACAGAACAAAAAATGTAGTCGTAAGCGGAGTGGATGGATTCCGGAGATTTGTCCCACTCTCTGTTTCTGACTTCGATCGTTTCTTCAATCTCTTCTACTGAAAACTTCGCCTGTTCACCCCAAGGTCCCTTTCCTCGCGGCACTTCACAGAAACTACCGACAGATAAACTTCTACTCTTGGCAGAAGCCAATACGTACTATTAGCTCCTGCCAAGAGTAGACGTTGAATTTCATTTTTGTCTTTCTCGCGTAATAACTTCATAACCACAAGGCCAAATATTATCAAATAGGGTTCATTTAACTCAGAATTTAATAGTATTTGCAACGGGGCTAAACAAATATTTGTATTTATATGCTGGACGACCTATTACCTTCCAGAGTCAAGGTTTAATTTGTATAAATCATCCATTTAGTGGTCCGATATTATCCGTCGGTAGATACAGTGGAACACTCTCCAGGTCCGAGGTACAATACTCAAAAACTTATTTATTTTACAATTTCACAAATTCTCAACCCCCTTCGTTATTTGAGCGTCTTTTAAAAAAAGAAGTTGGAGGTAGGATAAAAAAGGAGTAAAATCTTAGAACGGTGTAGAGTAATTGTTTCAGTAGACAATGAAGAAAAGCCACTATGTAGCGAGTATCTCAGGAAAAGATTTTATTTTTTTCTCGCACCCGTTACGACTTGCAGGAAGTAACAATCCTTCTGAGATTTTACTTCCAGAGAAGGGGGTTGATTACCTCGGGGCTGGAATTTTCCTCTTACTCCCTCTTATTTTTGTTCTTCTCTTTTCCCCTTGTTTCACCTGTTCCCATGCGCGAGAAAAAAAAAGACTCGACAAAAAGAGAAAACGAAAACAAATGATTGCGCAAAAACCGTGCGAATATTTTTTCTATGGAAAATACAGTCCCGCGCGTTCTGTATAATATTGCGGTTGAAAAATTCCCTATTTTCCCGGGAGGAAGGCTCCTGGGAGCATTGTTTCGATTTTGCTGCAGGAGAGTTCGATTCGCGTCAGAAGCGGAAAGTCAGTTGGAAGATTGGGAATTTTACAACGACGGTCCTATCGCCGTATATTAAAAAGAATAATTAAAAATAATCCGAACATTCCCCTGTTATACGTGCGAAATCAAAGATGTTAACGATTGGCTCGCGCGAGAAAAAAAATGTGAGAAAAAGCGAGAGAGAAAGAAATAAATTGAACGAAGTGACAAAATGAGATGTATATGAGAGAAGAGAATGATTTGCGAGATTGTCATATCAAGGTTGGTTATATGGAATAAGAGGGCTATTTATTTAGGATATATACTAAATGGTCTGTTTTAATGTGTCACGGGCTACACGTACTGTACTATAATATCTAACAATAAAGTATTTTGTTTGCTTCAATACCAAAGTTCTTTTATTTCCTCCTGTAACATTGTTGTAAGTTACAATTTCAGAAAGAAAATTCGAGGGACTCATCCAGTGATGCCAATGTTGGCATCCTAGGCTACTGCGCCTGCGTTAGGGCCGCACGCTGGTTGGCCGCACTTGGCGCGGAATTCAAAATTACTTTCAAAAACATTTCTTATGATTTAAATAAATAATTATTAAAAAATAAATAAGAATGTATATAAATCGTGTAACTTTTTGCCTTCCTTTTCTTTCTTCTTTTTTTTTAAGTTGGTTTTTCAATCTTGAATGTGGATATTTAAATTCGGAGATCGAAGATGGGTCACTCAGCTCCGATTTTCGATCGACACAGACTGAAGGCGTATGATTGTACAAAAAAAATAATTTGAGAACTTAATAATAAAATAATTTGCATTTTCACAGTTTCTGGAAATCTGGAAACATGAAACTTATACAATAAAATTAAATAATTAGAAACTAAAACATTTGAAACAAACAATAAAATGTTTTAAGCAATAAAAATTGAATCATTTTAGACTGCAAGATTTTAAAGAGCGAGCCTTTCGCTCTTGTACAAGGCGCTCAAGTTAAATGTCAGTCCCACCCAACTTCGGTCAATGAAGGGAAAGTATGGGGACAGATCTAGAACTGAAGAAATGATAATTGGTTACTGTATTATTTTTTCGCCAATAAAACAAAATCAATATAGAAAATCAGTATAAAAATGGAACATGTTGAAATATTGAAAGATTTAATACAAAATATTAAGAAATTACAAACGAACAATTTATTTATTTCCGTGCAATTTTTAACACTCGACATTCTACGGATTTTCCAATGTAAAATTTATCATTTTGAACTTCTGTTTTGTTGAACGTTTTCTATTATCTGGTTGAAAATTTAAATATTTTGTTAAAGATTCCACCATTTTGTTAACATGTCATACTTTTTTGTGAAAAATTAAATTTTTTTTAAAAACTCGTCCTTTTGAGTTGAAAATTGAACTGTCTTGATAGGAAACGATGTTCCCCCACTCTTGAGTCTAATCTTGATGCGTGTTGCTCGATGCGAATTGTTTGGCTCGCTACGTACGTTGCCGCGCGCGGATCAGTGTTTACAAACAGTGAAAGTTCGATTTTCAGAATAAATATTGTGGAAGTAATTATTTCACATTTTGTTCCAAAAAATTGTAAACACATCGTCTTCTCGCGGAATAAACTGAAAAATAGGTTAGCATTTACGAATTATTGATAAACCTTTGATTAGATTTGCCATACTTGAGGTTATCTCATGTGACAAGGAAATTATCATAAGACCTAAATATCATGCTTTCGAAATTCTTTTATAAGCCTCATTAACAAAGTATATCATGACTTTTTGCACTTTAAAATTGCCTTAAAAGACCTAAACCATTGACGGCAACGTAAATAGCGGGCGAAACAATTCTCGAATGCGGAGCCGTCGCAGTTGTGGTGGGGGAAGAGCTCGACCGAGAGTTAATTCATTTTGTTGGTTGGAGATTCATCATTCTAGTGTAAAATTAATTCCTTTTATTGCAAAATTTAACTACATACTTGGTTAAAAATTTTAAATCTACTTAATCAAAAGTTCATTTTTTTTGAAAAAAATACAAAATGTAAAAAAATTGGATATAATAAAATAAATAAATAATAAATAAAACATTATTCGTCCAGAAAAAAATTTAATATTTTGAGATCTTAAAAATTCGGGGTTGGAAATTTCTGTGAGGAAATCTATTACTGAAATTTCATAATTTCAACAATCAAACATTTTTCAATTTGCCGTTATTAAACGTTTAAGTTTGTTTCATTTGTTTTGTTAATATGGAATTTCAGAAATTTAAAAATTTTGGTTTTTGATATTTCGGTAATTATATAATTTTGAGAATTGCATTATTTCCAAATTTTGATATTTCTGAATTTTTCTAGTATCGGAAATATATATTAACGAAATTGAAATATTCCAAAAGTAAAAGATAACGAAACTAGCCCAATTCAGAAATTTAAATTACTGAAATTCTAAATTATTATTATTAAAATATTTGTGTAACATTTTTTGTTCAAAAAAATCATTTAAATTTTAAATTATGCACATTTAACTCTGAAGTAAAATATTTTTCCAGATAAAAATATTAAATATAGTTTCTTTGAGTATTTGACACTTCGATAATTTACTAATTTCGGAAAATTTTGGTTTTAAAGTTTTAATAATTATGTAATTTCGGAGAAAAAAATTATTTCGACAATTTTTACGTTACTGAATTTTTCTTATTTAACTAACCTTTACTTTCGGGATATTAAATTTTTTTAATAAAAATTTTATTGTTAATTAAACAGTTTTTTACTTAATGTCTCTATCGTAATTTTGAACAGTTTTGAGAACAATTTCAAATATTTCCCCCCCCCCCCCTAAAAATTACATTATTTCATACGACATAACAATTAACATCATTAAAAATTTAAAACCACGAGGTTTGAAATATTGGTAAGTTCATTTAAAAAAACTTTTTAAATTTTTGAATAGTAATCCGAGTGAATGTCAAAACATAGTAGAACCCCAAATAAAATATTAAAAATTATACAATTTTTAACTCAGAATTTAAAAAAAAACTAATTTAAAATTAAAATTGTAACCAATTTTCTTACTTTTTAAAAATAAAAAGACACAATATACAATTTTGACTTTGAATGTTTTTTTTTATCGAAAATTACGAACTCCTACAAAGATTCATAAATAATAATCAATTACACCTTTTATGAAGTTTTCTGAAACTATACATCTGGCAAAGTAGTAGTTTTTCATATTTTGTTTTCAAAACATTGAAAATTTCTTTAAACAATTATGAGTAGCAATGCTCATAAAAAATAACGAATATTTAAGATTTGATTTAGGATTTGATTAAGATTTGCTGCAATCGTCATAAAAGATTGAAAGCTTTTTCCTTTTTTTTAAACTGTTAAAAAAAACTCAAATTGATCATTTTCCATTCAAAGAAAAAACCTTAAATTGAGAATTTTCCAAAACTTTCAAATTATTTATTAGAGGAGTTTTTCAGTAATTATTGAGCTCTAAAAAATTCTCACTAATATTGTTAGGAAACTTGAAAACATTTTGGAATTATAATCATATTTTTATTAGTAAAAAATCAATTCGGTATTCAAATATTGTTTCAGTCTAAAATATTCCATTTTGAACCCATTAAATTTGCATTTGTTTAATTAAAGGGAAAACAATTTTTTCACATTTAGCAATATTTAACTGTTCATTTAAAACGCACATATATAAATTGCTGGAAATAAAAAGCTTTGAATCGTTAAAATTTCAGAGAGCTCAATAATTTGAACTTTGAACGTTACAATTCTAATTGTTCCATTTTAAACATTGTTAATGTGTAAGTGAAAATATTGAATTTTCATGTATAAATATCATTTAAACAATTAATAATTTGAAAACGACCTCAAAAAATAAGTTCATTTCACTGATTTATGGATATGAAAGAATGATTATATTTTAATTGGTTTGAAACGAGCAAATTTAGTTTTCAATTTTTTTTGGAGAGCCAATTTTTCTAACGTATGATAACTCTACTTGGAACAGGGAATTTTTTCCATGGAACGGGATTTTTTTTAATTTGCTTCAGATTTAGAAGAAGAGAGTTTTAAAAAATTTATATTTTTTCCCGGACAAGTTCCGGGAATTTAAAATTCTCCGTAGAACAATTTTCAGAAAATAATTTTTAATTTTTATTTATAAAAGAAAGTTTACAAACATAGTCCCTGTTCCAAGTTAGAATTCGTCCAATTTTGATCATCCTTATTAAAAATCAGAATATTTTTTAAATTAAACATTTTCTTGTAAATAAAAATTTGTTATTTTGATTTAAAAACAAAAATTTTAATTAAAAAAATATTCTGATTTTCAATAAGGATTTTCAAGATCTGACGAATTCTGACCTAAAAAATTATAATTTTTATTTTAGGACAGGTGATTTTCGTAAAGAAGTTTTATTTTACTTGAAACAGACAATTTTTTTAATGGAACTGGAATTTTGTGAAATCATTTTAATCCTAATTTAGATGAAGGAAATTAAAAATTCACGGTTAAAATTCAGAATTATAATTCTTTTGCAAAATACCCTGTTTTGAATCAGAAACCTTTAAACTTTCTCGAAGTCTCTGAAAATTGATTGAAATTATTCATATTTTTAAAACTTTTTTAAATTACCCGGAAAAATTAAAAGTTAGCCTGTAGAAAACCAAAAAATGACCGGGAATATAAAATCATCCATCGGACAAAACACCCTAGAATTTTATGGATTTTCAAGCAACCTAAAACCACACCTCGATTTTATTTCCTAGTCCCTGGGCGAGGGAGAGGAACCAGCCTTCTATTTTTGTTCATTCCGGGTTCGTTCGGTCATGTAATTTACGAGATGGTTCGAAGTTACTTCAACTTGGACTGAACGCCCTTCAATATCTCAGGCGACTGCGCCTGAAGGAAGTGGATTTTGATTAATCATACCCAATGAAGAAGAGGTCACGAACCTTCTAAATTAGAGGAAAAGCTGCGATCGCGTGTTCAGGGATCACAGTAGTTCAGCAGTTCATTTATAAGAGAAATAGGGAAATTTTTCTTCGAAAAAAGGGGAAATTTGTTTATTTAAAAATTACAAACGTGCGGGGGTCAAAACCGGAATGGGAAGTAGAGGAAGTCCCTGGCCAACTTTACCCCATGCCTTAGCCGACTTTACCCTGTACCCTAACCGACTTTACCCCGTACCTTAGCCGATTTTACTTCATACCTTAGCCGACCTTGTACAGTACTCAAAGTAACTCTACCCTGTACACTAGCCGATTTTACCCCGTACCCTAACCAAATTTATCCGTATCATAACCAACCTTTTACGGTACTTAGCCGACCTTGTACAGTACTCAAAGTAACTCTACCCTGTACACTAGCCGATTTTACCCCGTACCCTAGCCGACTTTACCCCATACCCTAACCAAATTTATCCGTATCATAACCAACATTTTACGGTATTTAGCCGACTTTAACCCATACCCTAGTCTACCACCTACCTTAGTGGAACTTACCACCTACCTTAGTCGAACTTATCCCCTACCTAATTCGACTTTACCCTATACCCTAGCCGACTTTACCCCGTAGCCTGAATGACTTACCCCTACCCAAAGAGACTTTACCCTTTACCCTAGTCGACTTTCCCACGTACCTTAGCCGACATTTTACCGCGCCCTAACCTACTTTACCCGGTGCCCTACCCGATTTTACTCCACACATTAGTCGACTTTACCCCGTAAATACCTCATACAAAAACTTTCATGAAGAAATGCAGAGTTTGACTATTTTTCAAATAATTGGCTCAATCTTTTCTACAAAATTAACTAACTAAGAGTGTCTTTCCAAAGACTCTTTCCTATGATAGAGAATTTCAAATGTTTCTGTAATATAATTATTTAAACAATTCTCATAAACAAATTCAGAGTTTGATTATTTTTCAAAGAATTGGTTAAATTTTTAATACGAAATGAACTAAATATGTTGTTTGCGAGAACGCCATGATTATTTGAAAATTTATAAGAATTATTTATTATTTGAACAATAATTTTCATAAACAAATTCAGAGTTTGTCTATATTTTAAAGAATTAGCTCAATTTTTTCAATGAAATTAACTAAGAATGTCTTTCCAAAGCCACTTCGCTATGATACTCTGAAAATTTATAAGAATTATTCATTATTTAAACATTTTTCATTAACCAATTCATATTTTGGTTCTTTTTCAAAGAATTGGCTCAACTTTTTCTACGAAGTTAACTATGAATTTCTTTCTGAAGACTTCGCTATGATACTTTCGAAATTCATAATAATTATTCATTATTCAAACAATTTTCATAAACAAATTTAGAGTTTGACTGTCTTTCTAAAGAAGTAGCTGAATATTTTTTTTACAGAATCAACTCAGAATTTCTTTCTGATGACTCTTGGCTATGATACTTTGAAAATGTTTTAAAATCATTTATTATTTAAAAACAAGTTCAAAGATTGGCTATTTTCCTAAAAAGTGGCTCAATATTTTTTTGACAATCATCAAAGCATTCAGACTGGCCATTTTTCAAAGAATTGGCTAAATTTCTTCTACGAAATAAACAAAATATGTCTTTTCGAAGGCTCTTCGCTATGATACTCTGAAGATTTATAACAATTATTTGGCATTAAAAAAATGTTCATAAAAAAATTCAAAGTTTGACTATTTTGGAAAGAATTGGCCTTATTTTTTCTACAGAATTGCAAAATTTTTAGAATTTTTAAAAATTAATTATTATTTAAACAAGTTTCATAGACAAATTCAAATTTTCACTATTTTTGTAAGAATTGACTAATTTTTTTAGAGAATCATCTAAGAATGTCTTTCTGATGACCCTTCCCTATGATTCTTTGAAAATTTATAAGAATTATTTATTATTTAAACAATTTTCATTAACAAATGTTGAGTTTGACTTCTTTTCTAAGTTGTGGAACAATATTTTGTTTACAGAATCAACTCACAATGTCTTTCTAATGACTTTTCGCTACGATACTTTGAACATTTATAAGAATGATTCATTATTTGAACAATTTTCATAAGAAAATCCAGATTTTGGAGATTTTTCAAAAAATTGGCTTAATATTTTCTACAAAATTAACTAAATACGTCTTTTCGAAGACTCTTTGCTTTAATACTCCGAAGATTTATAACAATCATGTAGTATTTAAAAAATGTTCATTACAAAATTCAGTGTTTGGCTATTTTTCAAAGAATTTACCTAATTTTTCTACGAAATTACCTGAAAATATCTTTCCGAAGTATTTACGTAATCATATTTTGAAAACGTATAAGGACTAATTAATATTTAAATAATTTTCATAAACAAATAAAGCATTTTTTTTAGAATCATCTAAGAATTTTAAGAATTAATTAAATTAATGGAATTAAAATAAATAATTTAAATTTAAGAAATTATAAACATTATTTATTATTTCAACAATTTTCATTAAAAAATGCAGATTTTGACTAACTAAGAATGTCTTTTTGATGACTCTTTGCTATGGTACTTTGAAAACTTATATGAATTTATGATTATTTAAACAATTTTCACTAACAAATGAATTCTTTGGCTATTTTTCAACGAACGTGCTTAAGTAATTTAAATAATTAACCAAGAATGTCTTTTTGTTATGAAACTTTCTAAATGGACGACAATTGTTGCTTAATTAATCCATTTTCCGGTGACTCTTTGCTGTTTCAAATTTACAACAATTTTTTATGTATTTAAAAAATTTATTTGAACAACAAGAGTATCATGGCAGAGAGTCGTTGGACATTAATTATTAGTTGATTCCGGAAAGAAAAATTATAGTACACGTTGAAAAATAGTCCAACTCTGAATTTTTTTATGAATATTGTTTAAGTAGCAACAATTGTTGTCAATTCTGAAAGTATTACAGAAAAAATTAATCGCAAAATATTTTTAAATAATTACACCAAAAATTGAGTATTCTTTTCAAAAATATAAAAACTGTGATTTTGTTTATAAAAATCGTTTGAATAATTGCCAAAAATCATCTTTTTAAAATTAATCTTAATGAAAAATTAATTTCTCTCACATTTTATACCAAAACTCTAGAACTGAATGACCGAAGAATTGCCAATCCCGAAATATATGTTCATTAATTTGTTTATAACGTAATAAATTTTTTTTAATTATTCTCACCCATTAGAAATTATTCCTAGGTAATTTTAGCACAGATATAAACTTTTTTTTTTATAAATATGAAAAAAATGGTACTTCTGAAAAGTTAAAAAAAAGTCAATTTTGTTATTAAATTTGTTTGCCTCTACTTTGCACCCTAATGCTTATAGCTGCATAAGTATAGATTTCGGGGCAAATTTTTTAATATAATCAAAAAATCGTAATCCTAATAACATCACAAAATTTTGATAAAAATATGAAAAAAGGGAGGAAATATGGGGGAAAGTGGAATGTGGGGCTGACTATGATCCCTGTGGGTTTTATCGATTTATTAATCGCAGATGGACGAGCAGGGTCGTCGTAAAATAATTTAACGCCCGGATTATCTTTAATCTACTCTTTTTGAAAAGGTGATTCTGAAGGGAAAAGTCCCGCGATTTACAAAGATCATGAGATAGGCTCCACCCTGAAGGGGGATAAGCCACTCTTCTTCTGATAATTTAGTTATATATATATATATATATATACTCGTAAAACGCCAGAACACTTTCCGAGAGAAACACAAAATGAATTAATTTTTTTTGTACTTTCGGATCCATCTCCTCAGATTATAAATTTTATTTTTAAAAATTACTAAATTAAAAAAAATGTTAATAGCGGGTTGCTGTAGGTCAAAAAAACCTGGAAATCGGGGAAAAATCCGGCATTTTGCAAAAATTATGCAAAGTCTGGGGATTTCTATTAAAGTAAATTTACATTCGGAATTAAAAATTTTGGCTTTTTTTAATTTGGAATTTGTCTTATTCCGATTGTAAAAGAAATCTGGAAAAATGCAAGGAATTTTATTAGTGAGGGTAAGTCACAGAAAAGTCGATGATTTGGAATTTTTTGCCATAGTGAGGGAATCTCTATAAGGGGTAGTTTAAATTGGTAATTTAAATTGTTTTATTCCGATTGTAAAATAAATCGGGAAAAATTCAGGGAATTTTATTAGTCAGGGAAAGCCAGGGCAAGTCAGAGAAAAGTTATCGATTTGGAAAATTTTTTGCAAAATCGGGAAATTTCTATAAGCAGCACTTTTCATAATAACTTACACATTTTAGTTTGAACTTGTTTTATTTTGATTATAAAAAAATCAAGGAAACTTCAGGGCATTTTATTAATTAATTAAAGACAGGTAAAAATTAAGGATTTGGCAAAAAATTTTACAATAGTCAGGAAATTTCTATACGGGGTACTTTAAAGGTTTACATTTTTATTTGAAATTGTTTTATTCTGATTGTAAAAAAAATCAAGAAAAATTCAGGGGATTTTATTAGTCAGGGAAAAGTTATCGATTTGGAAACAATCTTGCAAAATCAGGGAATTTCTATAAGCAGCACTTTTCATGATAAATATCACTTTTTTTCAAATTTTTTTATTTCGAGTATGAAAGAAATCAGGGAAAAAGCAGGGAATCTTATTAGTCAGGGAAAGAAAGGCAAAAGTCAGGGATTTGGAGAAAAAAATTTGCAATAGTCAGTGAGTTTCTATAAGGGGTACTTTAAAGACTTAAATTTTTATTCGAAATTGTTTTATTCCGATTGTAAAAGAAATCGGGGAAAATTCAGGGAATTTTATTAGCCAGGGAAAGTCAGGGGTTTGAAATTTTTTTGCACAATCAGGGAATTTCTAAGAGCAGCACTTTTCATAATAACTTACATATTTTAGTTTGAAATTGTTTTATTTCGATTATAAAAAATATCAGGGAAAATTCAGGGAATTTTCTTAGTCAGGGAAAAACAAGGAAAAGTCAGTGCTTTGAAAAAAAAATTCAGTACTCAGGTATTTTCTATAAGCGGTAGTTTAAAGACTTAAATTTTTATTTGAAATTGTTTTATTACGGTTGTAAAAGAAATCGGGAATAATTCAGAGAATTTTATTGGTCAGGGATAGTCAGCGAAAAGTCAGGGATTTGGAAAAATTCTTGCAAAATCAGGGCATTTCTGTAAGCATCACTTTTCATAATAAATTACAAAAATTTGTTTGAAATTGTTTTATTTCGGTTATAAAAGAAATCAGGGAAAAGTTAGAGAGTCTAAATCGTTTTATTTTAATTGTAAAAGAAACCACGGAAAATTAAGGGAACCTTATTTATTCCGGGAACATTCTAAAATGAATCAGGGAAAAGCCATATATATATAAAAAACTCAAACAATAAATTTAAAATTTTCCTTTTAAATTTTTTTATTCTGAATGTGAAAGAAATCAGGGAATGTTATTCTTCAGGGAAGGTCAGGGATTTGGACATTTCTTTGCAGAAGTCAGCGAATTTCTATAAGGGGAACCTTAAATAATGATTAAATTTTTTATGATTGAAATTGTTCGATTAAAATTAGAAAATAAATCAGGGAAAAGTCAGAGAATTGTATTTATCAGGAAAATTTAGGGATTTGGGAATGTTTCTTGCAAAAGTCAGCGGCATACGATAAGGGGTACTTCAAATAATAAATTTTTATTTTTATTTAATTTGATTCGATTATAAGAGAAATCAGGGGAAATTATTGATCGATAGAAGTCAGGCAAAATTAAGGATTTGGAAAATTTTTTTTGCAAAATTCAAGGAATTTCTGTTCGAGACATTTTGAATAACAAATTTGAGATTTTTGTGTAAAAAAAATCAGGGAAAAGTCTGGGATTTGAGAAAAAGTCTTTCAACAGTCAGGGAATTCTCATAAGAGAAACTTCAGAAAATAAATTTGAAATCTTTGCTTAAATTTGATTTGTTCCTATTAGAAAAAAGATCAGGGAATTTTGTTGGTTACGGACAGTACGGGAAAAAGCAGCGATTTTGAAAAATAAATTGCAAAAATTACGGATTTTCTATAAAAGGCACTTTAAATAATACATAAATAAAAATCTATAAGTAAAATCTTTCTTTCTACAAAATTTAACTATTTTTTAAAAAATTCGTATATTTAGTTCAAAAACTCATCTGTTTTCGTAGAAATTTCATTTTTTTTATAAAACGAAACTGTTTGGCTGAAAATATAATCGTCTATGGACGAGGATTCAACTAATTTGTTGAAAATTCTTCTTTTTTTTAGTTGACTTAAATTTTTTTTATTTTAACATGAAATCATTTGTTTTAATTTAACACTTTACTTAAATTTTTATCTCTTCGCTTGAAAACAATTCTTTTTGTGGTAAATTAATTTTTTAAACTTAAAATTAAACTTTCACAATTGAAGATTAATCAATTCAGTCAAAAGATGATCTCTTTGCTTGAAAGTTTAAATATTTTGTTTAAAATTAAACGATTTTGTTTGAAATTTCTTTTCTTGCTTTACAATTAATGCTCATAACTGAAAATGAAATTTTTTCATTTTAAATTGAAAATTAATGTTTTTTGGTTTAAAACATGGCTATTTATATAAAAAAACTAATGAAATGCTTGGAAATTTATTCTTTTTTTGGTTAAAAATGAAACTTTTTATTTGAAAATAAATTTTTTTTTTAATCTATATTTTTCCTTTAAAAATTCAACTGTTTTATGGAAAATTCGTTCTTTATGTTTTTAAAGTCTCTTTTGGTTGAAATTTTATATTTTTTGTTGAAGTATCAAATGTTAAATTTTGTTTTGAGAATTCATCTTTGTTGGTTGAAAATTCAACTATTTGGTTAAAAAATCAACAACATTTTTTTAAATCATTTAACGATGTTATAAAACTCAAGTAACTGGTTAAAAAGTCATCTTTGTTAGTCAAAAAATGGTCTTTTTTGTTTAAAATTTTTCTATTTGTCGTTAAATTTAACGACTTGTTTAAAAGGTCAACTATTTTTTAGAAAATTAATTTCTTTTGCTTTGAAAGTTAACTATTTGGTCATAAATGCAACTGTTTGGTTACAAATTAATTTATTTTAGCTGAAAATACAAATTTTTTTTTTAATATTTCAGATATGCCAAAAAAATCTAGAAGATCTTAAAAAAGTCAAGAAGTATTTGATAAATTTCCGGAAATTTTTCCAAGTTTTTAAACATTTTAAGTCTATTTAAACTTCTCAAATTCTGAAAAATATTTTTAATTAAATCGAATTTTTCCTAAAAAGTATAAAAATAATTCAAAATGTAACAAATTGGCTTATAATTTTCTAAATTTACCCAGGGATTTAAAAAAAATTATTTTCTTGAAATCTTTCGAAAAACTTTTAAAGTTTCGAAAAATTATTTTTGAAATCTATAAAATTCTACGTTTCTAAAACTTTTTTAAAGTTCCAAATTCTTTTTGATTCTCTTCAGTTCTGCTAAATATTGCTTGAATTTACTCGATATATTTTATGTTATATTTTTTTATCTTATTAAATTAACAAATTTCGCTTAAAATTTTCTACACTTTTTCTCGAAATTTTAGGAAATTCTTTGTTATGTTCATAAACCTTTTAAAATTTTGTCTTGAAGTACATTTTTAAAAATAAAAAATCATTAAAAATTTTCAAACGAATATTACGAAAATTCTTTTTTTTTTAATCTTGTCAAACCTTCTCAGTCTTTTAATCTGTAAAAATCTTTCAAAAACTTATTACTTAAAATGTAATCTTTTTTGGTCGAAAATCCATTTGTTTTGTTGAAAATTCGTCTTTTGGATTGCAACTACACCTTTCTTTTTAAGTCATTGTTATTGGTTAAAATAATAGATTTTTACTTTTTAAATTTTAATCTAAAATTATTTTATTCTCTTTATATAGGGTTCCATGTGAAAAATGTTACAAGATTGAAATTGTGTTCTTTGAATATTAATTATGAGGGAAAATTACAAATCGATCAGGGGAAAATCAGAGAAAAATCCGAGAAAAACCAGGAAATTTTTTACATGAAGATCTGCGATTACCCTGTAATATGAAAAAAATTAATCAAATAAAAAGATGCGAGATAAAAACTAATGGCAAATAAGACAGTTATAAAAATGAGATAATATCTGTGGTTGAAAGGCATAAGCGCTTATCTATACCTGTCATGATTTCGAGATTAATGGGGCTTTATATTCTCTGAATTCTATCAAATCGAAGAAATAATCGATCATTTTCTTTTCGAAGATTTTAATCACATTTTTAACGTTTGGTGAAATTTTCGCTCGAGTCAACTGTTTGCTTTTTGTAAAATTTATTTAAAAAATGACTAAACGATTAAAAAAAAATTGTTTCAATTATGAATATTTATATGACAAAAATTACAAAAAGGTCAGATATAAAAAATTTCAGAGATAATAAGGCAATTTGCATGCGACGTATGTGTCTGATTTAATACTGACTGTTACTACTGAAACTCTCAGTCACGTTGTAGGATAGCAGGAAGTTATAATATAAGTCAAAGAATAAAAGTTTTCCTCGGTATATAATCATAAGGAAACAAAATAAGATTTGAAAATTTAACAAAATTTCCATTTGGTTAAAAAATTATGGCGAATTTTTAATATGTTTAGTTTTATTTATGATAAAACTAAGACTATACTATTGTTTTCAACTTAAATGGGAACTGAATTTAATCTTTTTTGGTTGAAAATTTTATTATTTTTGAAAAACTTCAAACTATTTTGGTAGAAAATTTAAATACTGGGTTGAAAATTAATTTTTGTTGTTAAAAACTTAACTTCTTTTGTAGGTATCTCGTCTCTTTGGTTTGAAAATGTAAAAATTAAGTTACATTTTTCTTTAATTTTTAAATGAAAAATTTTTCTTCGTTAAAAATTCAACCATTTTGGTAGACAATTAAATGTTTGGATTTATTATTTTACCAGCTGTATCGTAGAAAATTTATCTTTTTGACTTTAAATTTAAGCTATTTTATTCGATTGTTTCATTCTTAAAAGAAGAATGGTTAATGGTTGAAAATTCTATTGAGTAGCCCTTTTTAGGAAAACTTTTTAAAAAGGAAAAATTTTCCTTTGTTTTACTTGAAATGAGAAAAAATAAAACAGTTCATTAACTTATTTCCAAAAGCAGTAAGTTTAATTTAAATTATAATTACAAAAACGTACAGAAATTATAATTTTGGATTTAAGTTTGCCAATAAAAAACACATATTTTATTGTCAGCGTAAATGAATTTCGAAGAATTTCAAAAAATCCTAAAAAGTTCCAAAACATTCCGAAGAATTCAAGATTAATTTCCACAAGTTTAAAAATACATATCTGAGAAAATATACCAGAATAGAAAATTAAAGAGTTTCGCTTAGTTCATCCTTTTGGCCCTCTTAATATTACAGTGAAGGAAATTACTAGGTATTATTCTCTCCAAAAGAGAAAAATATGCCCGAAGAAAAAAAAATTATTGCAAAGTAGCTTGCATTCGTTCATTAAGTGGTTAGGAAAATTACACAAAAATTTGGTAAGGAAATAATAATACTTGAGAAAGTTAGAATTTTTATTAATACTAACAAAAATGATGTTTTTTGTATTTGGTTAATGAAACAATTATTTACAATTTTTTCAAAATATTTTTCATAAAATTAGTTCTGTGAAAATAAAATAAAAATCACTTTTTTTGCGCTTGAAAATATTTTTTAACTTCGTTCGAAGGCCAATTCGACTTGAAATATGCCGGGCGAGAAAAATAAGCCAGGAGAAAAAAACATGCAGCAATTGAAAAATATGCCAGAAGAGAAAAATATGACAAATAGAAAAATATACTGGAAGAGAAAAATATGCCACAAGAGAAGCATATCTCGTAAGAGAAAAATATCCCGTCACAGAAAAATATGCCGGAAGAGAAAAATATTCTTGAAGAGAACAATATTCCGGAAGAGAGCAATATTTCCGTGAAGAAAAATGTTCCCGAAGAGAAGAATATTCTGGAAGAGAAAATTATTCCAGAAGAGAAAAATTAGCCAGGAATGAAAAGTATGCCGGAAGAGAATATACAAGAAATAAATAATTGTAGATTTTTATATATAAATTACTGCTGGCAAAATGAATTTAATTATTCTTCTCTCTCTAGAAGAGAAGAATATGCTCGAAGAGAAAAAAATGATTGCAAAGTAGCTTGCATTCGTTCATTAAATGGTTAGGAAAATTACACCAAAATTTGGTAAGGAAATAATAATACTTGAGAAAGTTAGAATTTTTTAATACTAATAAAAATGGTGTTTTTTGTATTTGGTTAATAAAATAATTGTTTACAATTTTTTTAAGGTATTTTTCATACAATTATTTCTGTGCTGCAAATAAAAGAAAAAATCACTTTTTTTGAGCGTGAAAATATTTTTCAACTTCGTTCGAAGGCCACTTCAACTTGAAATATGCCAGAAGAGAAAAGTAAGTCAGAAGACAAAAATATGCCGAAAGAGAAAAATATTCTGTAAGAGGAAAATATTCCGGAAGAGAATAATATTCCGAAAGAGGACAATATTCCAGAGGAGAAAAATATTCCAGAAGAGAAGAATATTCTGGAAGATAAACTTATTCTAGAAGAGAAGAATATGCCCAAAGAGAAAAAAATTATTGCAAAGTAGTACGGACTCCTTTATTAAATGGGTTTGAAAAATATCCAGGATGAGAAAAATATGACAGAATAGAGAAATATGCTGAAAGGAAAAAATATGCCAGAAGATAAAAATATTCCGTAAGAGGAAAATATGCCGCAAGAGATAATTATTCCGGAAAAGAAAAATATACTGGAAGAGTAAATATCCCGGAAGAGAAAGAATATGTGAAGAGAAAAGTATACTGGAAGAGAAAAATATACTGGAAGAGAAGAATATGCCAGAATAGAAAAATATGCTGGAAGAGAAAAATATGTTAGTGGAGAAAAATAGTCCGTAAGAGGAAAATATGCCATAAGAAATTAATATTGTAGAAGAAAAAAATAGAATAGAAAACAAAATAGTAAAATATGTTGGAAGAGAAAAATATGCTGGAAGAGAAAAATATTCTGGAAGAGAAAAATATTCGGGGACAGAAAAAATATCCAGGTAAAGAAAAATATTCCGTAAGAGGAAATTACGCGGGAACAGAAAAAATACTGGAAGAGAAAAATATACGGGAAGAGAAAAATATACTGGAAGTGATAAATATCCCGGAAGAGGAAAATATGACAGAATAGAACAATATGCTGGAAGATAAAAATATGCCAGAATAGAGAAATTTGCTGGATGAGAAATATCTGCCCGAAGAGAAAAATATCCCGGAATAGCACAATATTCCGGAAGAGAAAAAGTTTCCGGAAGGGAAAAATATTTCAGAACAGGAAAATATGCCGGAAGAGACTTTTTGCAAGAAATAAATAATTGTGGATTTTTATATGTAAATGGAAGGGAATCCATCATCGAAGAAAGCAGCCTGTATTGTGGATTTCAATGAAGAGCGTGATGTGGTCCGATATAGCACGTTGCTCCGGTAATCAAATATTTGTCGTGTTTATCGTGGTCAGTAAAACCGAATCGTGTGTGTTGAACACACCTGGGCGTGTGTTGGGCACATACTCACTCTACAAGTGTGCGGTAGATAGATAGATAGATAGATAGCTCTTAACTAACTTCAAGCAGCGACAGAGGGCGAATACGAGAAAATGGCGCCTGTGCGTGCGTGACTCAGAACGATCCCCATTCCACCCTCCTACAAACCTAACTTTCACAGGGCCGTCACACATACCCCAAAATACTCGGAAATACAAGAAATAAGGCTCCTGTCATCTTCTGTAGTCTCCCTTCCCCTCTTCCACCCCCGACCAAGATTAATCAAAAACTTTTTTAATTTATCCTCTAATTTTTATAGAAAATTACAGTATCATTCATTGTTAAGTATTATTCCAACAATCAGTAATGGAAAGTAACTAGCAGTGATAGGGAAGTTAATTTTTGAAACTAACTAGTTTTCGTTTGCAAAAAAGTAAATATGGTTACTTTTGAAAAGAATTAAATATGGTTAGTTTTGAAAAAAAGTAATTATCGTTACTGTTGAAAAAAGTGAATATAGTTACTTTTGTCGAAAAAAAGTTGCTGATGTTACTTTGGCAACAAAAAGTAACTATTCTTTCTTTTGCAAAAAAGTAACTATCGTTATTTTTTCGAACAAGTAACTATCATTACTCTTGGAAAAAAATAACTACCGTTACTCTTTCAAACAAGTAACTTGCTTCATTTGCAAAAAAAGTAACTATCGTTACAAAACTTAACTGTCGTTAATTCTGCAACAAAAGCAAATATAAGTACTTTTGGTACATAAAGTACCTGTTGTTATTTTTGCAAAAAGAGAAACGTAATTTTTACAAAAAAAGTAAATATAGTTACTTTTAAAACAAAAAGTAGCTGTAGTTATTTTCAAAACAAAAAGTAACTAGTAATTTTTGAAACAAAAAGTAAGTAGTTATTTTTGCAATAAAAGAGTAATTATCGTTACTTTTGAAAAAAAAAAACTATCATCAGTTGTACAAAACAGCAACTATCGGTTCTTTTTCAAAAAAGTAGGTATCATTACTATTGGAAAAATTAACTACCGTTACTCTTGCAAAGAAGTAACTAGTTTCTTTTGCAAAAAAGTAACTATCGTTACAAAACTTAACTTCGTTAATTTTGCAACAAAATCAAATATAGGTGCTTTTGTAACATCAAGTAACTGTCGTTACTTTTGCAAAAAGAGAATCGTAATTTTTACCAAAAAAAGTAAATGTCGTTACTTTAAAAAAAACTATCATTAAATGTGCAAAAATGCAACTATCGATACTTTTAAAAAAAGGAACTATCATTACTCTTGAGAAAATTAACTACCGTTACTCTTGCAAAAAATTAACTAGTTTATTTTGCCAAAAAAGTAACTATAGTTACTCTTTCCAAAAATTAAATATAGTTACTTTTTCAGAAAAGTAAATATAGTTAATTTTACAACATAAAGTTAATGTCTTTACTTTAAAAAAATAAACTATTATTTATTTTGAAAAAAAACAAACAAAAAATATCGTTACTTCCGCAAAAAAGTAACTATCGTTACTATTATAAAAAAAAATCTTTAATTTTTCAAAAAAGTAACTATCGTTCTTTTGCAAAAAAAGTAAATAAAGTAAATCTTGCGACAAAAAGTAACTGTAATTACTTTTATAACAAAAAATATAGTTACTTTTGAAAAAAAAGTAACTGCATGTTTTTTGCTAAAAATTCATATTTGCAGTTGAAAATTGTAATTGAAAAAACTTTCTTAAGTCAAATTCAATTGTTTTTCTTGAAAATTCGTTCTTTTGGTTTGGTTTGGTTAATTTAAAATATTTTTTATTTATAATTAAAATATACTTTGCTTGAAACATCAACTATTATATTTTTCATTGAGAATTTGCCTTCTTTGGTTGAAAGTTGATTTACTTAATTATTCATAATTTTAGTTATATAAATTTTTCTTTTCTATTCAAAAAATCAACTATTTGTTGAAACGTTCTGAATTCTGTTAAAAATTCAACGTTTTCTCAAACATTTTCGGTTAGCCTTAGGCAGTTGTAAATCTGTCAGAAGTGGAAGTCAGAACTAGGTCAGTCAAAAAGAATTACTATGAGAGAAAAAAATCAATCTACAGAATCATAGAGATTTATAGCCTAATATAGGAAAATTGTAATTTTCCTCCTATCCGGAAATTCCGATTTTTTAAAAACATTTCTTATTTAAGAAATAACAACTGTATTCGAAAAATATGAATGAAGTTGTGTAAAAAATTTATTTTTGTTTTGCAAAAGTAGATCATTTCTATCCGATGTTACTTTTTTTCAAAAGTAACGATAGTTACTGTTTTCAAAAATAACGTTGACTTTTTTTCAAAAGCAGCGATAGTTACTTCTTTGCCAAATTAGAAATAGGTAATTTTTTGCAAAAGTAACAATAGTAATTTTTTTGCAACAATAATTACAGTTACTTTACTTTTACTATATTTAATTGTTGCTAAAGTAACGACATTTTTTCTCTCAAGTAAAAATCGTTACTTTTTTCCAAATTTTTGCCGAAATTACGAAAGTTACTACAGTAACTTTTCATTGCAAAGTTAACTACAGTTACTTTTTGTTGCAGGAAGTGTTTCGCATTAGTAATAGTTACTTTGTTTTAAAGGTGTCGATAGTCAGGTTTTTCTGAAAAAGTAACTACAGTAACTTTTTTGCAAAAGTAGCCACAGTAACTTTTTTGTAAAAGTAACTACAGTTACTTTTCATTAATAAAAATAATGACAGAAATTTTTATTGCAAAAATAACTTCAGTTACTTTTTGTTACAAAAGTAACTATATTTACGTAAATGCACAAGTTACCACAGTTACATTTTTTCATGAGCAACGATAGTTGCTCTTTGTGGCGGCAAAAGTAGCTATATTTACTTTTTTTACTTTTTGCAAAAGTTAAGGCAGTAATGTTTTTGTAAATTAACTACAGTTAATTTTGCAACAAAAAGTTATTGTAGTTTAAAAAATGTTTTAGAAAACGTTGAATTTTCAACAAATAATTGATTTATAGAATAAAAATGACCCATTTTTCCAGAAAGATAAATTAGCAACCAAAAATTGAAGAGTTTCATTTCCGCTGATAAATTAATTTTCAAGAAAAAAAAGAATTATCAGTTAAAAAACTAATTTTCAATAAAGAAAAAATGAATTTTCAAGAAACCAGTTACATTTTCAATCAATTTTCAAAAAAAAATATCAATTTTCTAAACCAAACCGTTAAACTCTCAAAGAAAAAAGAAAAATTGTCAATAAAGAAAACTAATGTTAAATGAAAAAATTAAATTATGAACCAGAGACATGAAATTTCAACTAAAATGATGAACCTTCAACCAAAAACATAAACTTTTATTATAATTAAATAAATAATTAATGAATAATTATAAATATTAAAAATAAAGAAGATAATTTACTAACAAAAAAAAAGAATGTTAAAAGAAAAAAAAGTTACCAACCAGAGACATGAAGTTCCAACTAAAAGATAAATCTTTAACTAAAGAAATAAACTTTCATTATAATTTAAGTAAGTAATTAATAAATAATTAAATTATCAACCAGAGACATGCAATTTCTATTAAAATAATCAATCTTTAACTAAAAAAATAAAGTTTATTATAATTAAATAAATAATTAATAAATAATATTTAAATAATTCAAATGAAAAATATAATTTTTCAACTAAAGAAAACGAATGTGAAATGAAAAAATTTGAATTCTCAACTAAAGATAAAATTTCAACTAAAATGATAAATCTTCAAACGAAAAAATGAATTTCTAACAAAGTAGTTCAACCTTCAATCAAGCAAAAATAAATTTTCAATCAAAAATTTAATATTTAAATTTTAAGTTGGAAAATTAATTCCCAAACAAAAAAAAAGAAGATAATTTTCATCAAAATATGGAATAATTATACTAAACTAAAATGATGAATCTTTAGCAAAAAAAAATAATTTTAACGACGTAGATCAACTTTCAACCAAAAATGTGAAATTCTCAATGAAAAATATAATAGTTGATATTTCAAGCAAAGCATATTTTAATTTTAAATAAAAAATAGTTCAATTTTACCAAAAAAGCCCGATTTTCAACAAACTATTTAAATATCTACCCAAAGAGATGAATTAACGAACCAAAAAGACGAATCTTCAAGAAAAAGAGTTGACTTTTTAACTGAAGGAAGATTTTTGAGTACGGAGAGAACATGTTTTAAAGCAAATTGTTAAATTTTTAAGCTAAAAGGACGAATTTGCGAAAAGAAAAATATTTTCATGAAAACAGTTGCATTTTCAACTGAATAGAATATTTTCTTAAACAAGTTGTTAAACTTTGAACAAAATAATTCAATTGTCAACCGAATTTGTCTTCATTTTTAATATTTTAACTAAAAACAAAAGTAGTTGAATTTGCAACCAAAGACAAGTTGAACTAAAATGACGAATCTTCAACTGGAATAGTTGAATTTTTAGCTATAAAATAAATTTTAAAAAAAGACGGCTATTTAGCCATAAAAATTAATTTCCGTTTTCGTCCTAAAAGAGTCTTGAAAAAGTCTCTAAGCAGTCTTTTTTATGACAATAAATAATTATCATTAATTTTTCATTTTCATTATTAAAATTGTGGCTACTAGTTTTCGAAAAAAAAATAGTGACGCAGAAATTATACCGAACTCGAGCAGGGGCAGATTGAACAACGGTTTTCAAAAATTATTTTTGTAATCAATAAACCATTAATATAAAAGTGACCAAAAGTGAATAATTTCTAATGCAAAAAGTGACGAAATTTTCAAAATAATTTAAGCTAATTCAATCAAATTTATTAGAGTTCCGGGTGACTCAAAGAATGCAGAATAAAGAAAACACAAAAAAAACAATACATTAAATATAAGTAAATTTAGCGGAATTGAAGGAAAATGAGAAGAATTCGATGAGTCATAAAAATACCAGGAGAATTCCTAAGAATTTAATCAATTTTAACAGAATTTAGGTGAACTAATAATAATTTAGTAAAATTTTACTGAATTTCAATAGAATTGCGTAGATTGTTAGTGAACAGAATGCAGAACACATTTAAAAGAATTCCATTAAATTTTAAAAAGACAAACAATAAAAAAATAATGAATTAAAAAAAATCCAAGCGAATTTATAGAAGTTGAAGGAAAACGAGAAGAATTCCATGTTTTTCATAAAACTTCGTAATGAATAAACAAAATTCAAGTGAGTTGCAAACAATTTGAAAATATTAAAATAATTTATTGAATTAGTTGAATTTATAAGGAAGCAAGAAAAATTCACGAGAATTACAAAAAAAAAATGGATAAAATGCCATTGAGTTCATCAGGTTTAAAAGAATTCTCAAAGCATTCAGGGTGAGTTCAAAAGAATTCTAAGCTATTCAAAAAATGCAATAGAATTTGGAGATCTAAAGCTTCTTTCTCTCTAAAAATTTACTAAAAAAAAATAATTCAGTACAATTGACCTAAAGTTACTTGAATTTACGTCTGCCTTGAATGTGGTTTAATTCACATAGAATCCTTAAATTTAGCTAAGTGAACTGGAAGTGAATTCTAATACGCTTGATTTCAGTAGAATTTTATGGAAGTGATTCGCATTCATTTAAATACAGTAGCGTTAGCTTAAATGTTGTAATAATTACTTAAATTTAGTAGCATTAGCTTAATTTAAGTAGCAATAACTTAAATTAAGTAATGATAACTTAAATTCGGTAAATGTAACTAAAATTTAATAAAGTTGACCTAAATTTACTTAAATTTTCGTTAACGTGGAATGTAGTTGATTTAACGTTAAATCCTCAAATTTAGTAAAGTGAACTGGAATTCACTTAAAATGACATTTCACTCCATGCGTTTGAATTCAGTGAAATTTTCTTGAAATAATAAACATTCACCTAAATTCACTAGCACCATAACTGTAATATAGTTGCACTAACTTGAATTAAGTAGCTATAACTGAAATTCAGGTCAACTTTCCTAAATGTCCTTGAATTTGCGTGCGTCTTAAATGCAGTTGAGTTCACAAATCCGTGAATTTATTGCATTTATTTGAAATCAGTTACATTAACTTAAATTCAGCAGGATTAACTTAAATTCAGCAGCATTAACTTAAATTCAGTAGCGTTAACTTAAATTCAGTAGAATTTGCTTTTACACCAAAATTCAGTGGCATTTGCCTTGAATATAACCCTTAGCGAATTTCTCATGACTTAAATAAAAAAAGGCTTTTCTCGAAAAGTGAAGACGCTTTTCAAAAATTTCAAAATATATATTTAAGTTGAAAACTGAAAATAAGTCGAAAATTAATCTTGATCATCAAATGATTTTTTTTTCGTAGTAACAAATGAATCCAAAACTATTAGGATCATCATTTTGGAATTCTATTAGGTTTATAAGAAAAAATCTAAACAAATTTTTTATTTCAGTTTTGGACGTCTATAGGAAATTGAAATTTATTCCTTTTGTGAGAGAGATTTCTACTTGGTATTATTTTTTTCAGCATGATATTTCTAGCCATTTTCTCGGTTTCTGATGTACTAAAGGAACGTTAAAATTTCAAAAAATTTCAAACGCAATAAAGGTAGTCCAAAAATAGTAATTTTTTGATATTATATAGATTATTATAAATTCAAAAGAATTCTAGAATAATTTTTAATTCTTAAAAAACCCTTTTTTTAAATTTCGGTGAATAAAAAAGGCTTGAGTGAAACCTGTAATAATTTATGTCTTTATCAACATTTTGCTACAAAAATTTGTAAACATAGACAAAAATAAACCATTGGAATTTTCAATCCAATAGATTTCGAAATTAAAAAAAAAATTAATTTCCAGCCTAAATAAAAAAAGCAATTTTCAACAAAATGGTACTTCAATTTTCAGTTCAGAAAACTAATGTTCAACAAACAAAAAAAACATTTTCTACAAAATATATGAATTTTTCACCACACAGTTCAATTTTCAAGAAAAATATATCAATTTTCAATTAATTGTTTATAAAGCAATTCTATTGTCAACTAAGTAATTGAATTTTCAACTAAAAAGATATGTTTTTCAAACACAAAATAGAATATTTAATTTTTGAAATTACAAAACAAAATTTTCAGCCAAATAATGAATGTTCAACAATTTAGTCAAATTTTCTACCAAATTAGGTGAACCTTTAAACCAAAATTGTAGAATTTCCTATACAGCAGAATAATTTTTCACCAAAAATGGAATAGTTAAATTTTCAACAAAATAATTACTTGGAATACTTATTTTAGTTTCCCCAGGACGATTAGATTACAAATGGGTTAACTCTGATTATAAAAAGAAATAGATTAGTAAGAACTACTTGAATTACGGCGGATTGTAAGTGGATTACTTCTGGTTTCAATTGGATTACTCCCGCTTACGAGTGGATTAGTTTGATTACTAAAATTACTCCGAATTTTCTGAATTATAAGTGGATTATTCGGATTACTAAAATTAGTATACATTTCATGGATTACAAGTATATAATTCTAGATTAATCTTGGTACAAGTTGATTATTTCTGATTACTACAATCATTCTGAATTTTTTCAAAAACAAATATAAGCTCTGAATTTCTCAAAATTACAAATGGATTACTTCTAATTGCAAGTGGATTACTTTAGATTACAAGCCGATTACTGCGAATTGTAAGTAGATTATTTAGATCACTAAAATTACCAGGAATTTTCTGTATCACAAGTGTATTACAAGTGGATTACTTTTAATTGCTATCAAATTAATCTGGACTACAAGTCGGTTACTTGAATTACTCCAGCTTAAAAGTGGATTACTATGGCTTACAAGTGGATTATGCGAATTACTAAAATTATTCCATATTTTCTAAATTACAAGTATAAACTCCGAATGTCAAGTATAATCTCTGAATTACTTCGGATTACAAGTTTATTACTTATAATTGAAAGTGGATTACTCTAGCTTACAAGTAGATTACTACGAATTACAACTGGATTTTTCGGATCACTGAAATTACTCCGAATTTTCTGGATCACAAGTATATAATTTCGTATCACTGTGGATTACAAGTAGATTACAAGAGTATTACTTCTGATTATAAGTGAATTACTCTGGATCACAATTAGATAACTTGAATTACTCTAGATTGTAAGTTACAATAGGATTGCTCGGATTTAAAAGTCGATTATGCGGATTTCTAAAAGTATTCCAAATTTTCTTAATTACAAGTATAAACTCTGAATTGCTCCGGATTACAAGTGTATTACTTCCAATTGCAATTAGAGTAATTTGAATCACAAGTTTGTAACTTGAATTGCTCCGGAATACAAGTAGATTACTACGACTTATAAGTGGATTAAGCGGATTGCTAAAATTGCTCCGAATTTTCTGGATCACAATTATATAACCCAGGGTTACTTTGGATCACAATTGTATTACTTCTGATAGCAAGTGGATTACTTTGCTTTACAAATCAGTTAATGCGAATTACTTGAATCACGCTGGGTTACAAGTGGATTATTCTAGATCACACTGGATTATTAGTTCCGATAACCGTACGGTGCACGCATTAGCAGAGTTTCTTCCTCCTAGTTTATCTCGTATTGAAACAGATATTAAGATTATTTTCCGAAAACAGGAGTCAAATAAATGAATTTTCAATCAAAAATGAATTAGTTCAGTTTTTGGTTAACAAATTAGTGAAAAAAAAGATTATTTCTAAAGTAGTTCAATCCTTTACCCCATAGTAGAATTTTTTACTAAAACAGATGAATTTTGAAAAAAAAATATAATAGTACATTTTTTAATTAAAAAGAATTAAATTTCAACAAAAAATAGTACGAATTCTTTACAAAGAGATAAAAAAGGACATAGGGAAAAGAGTGTGAAGTCTGTATTTAGATAATTTCCTTGTAAAATAAAACCACTAATTTTTTTAAAGGTTTTATATTTGTTTATATTTATATTTGTTTTCTACGTTATAGTTCTCAAAGTATTTAGTAATATAAATTTTTTTGCAAATATTGATAGTTTTACATAATTGAGAAATTATGTAAATTGGCTCTGAGAAAAGCATTAAAAAATTATAATGAGATAATTAGAGAACACTTTCATTGATTGATATAAAGCTTGTAGAAAACTTGTTGAACATGCAACAGAACTTAAATATAAAGCTAAGAAAACTTTAATCATTTATTCCAACCTGTTTTTTGCAATTTAGATTTTGTACAAAAATGTAACAAAATTATGATTGTTGGGCTCATTTTGTTTTGTATCAAAAAATTTATTCTTATTTTATTAGATCGGGGATAAAGGACAATAACCTACTAAAAATATTATACTAAAAAAATGATGCCTAATGGTAATATCTATTACAATAAAGTAAAATTAAAATGCCCATAAACCTAAAAAAATCAACTTTATTTTTATTTTCTTAATATAATTCTAATAGATGTCCTAAATGATGGTCTAAATTTTTAACTCATCTGTTGCTACCAATCAAAAAATTAAATTAAAGATGAAGATGATTTTTCGACTTTTTTATAATTCTATTTTGAATGTTTTTGAGACAGCACTCGGTATCATCCAATAGAGTTCTTTCATGGTTAACCCTCATTCATTGTCTCACATTTAAAAAAAATGGGTTTTCCTCTTCACAATAAAAGCTTCATTTTTGGATCGTTTCGCAGAAAAAAGTTTGTTTCGTAGTCTATTGAAGTCTCTCGTCTATACGCGGCGAGTAGGGAAGGGGTAACTTCCATCCCCTCTTTGATGTTGGCCACGACCCTGGTCGTTTCTCTCCCTCTATCTTTCCCTCTCTTTCTTTCTCAATTCGTAACCCCAACTCCAGACCCTTCGAATTCCCATAACCGTCTTTCTGTCCTTCTCTAGGCGTCCTCCCTCCAATAAAATACTCCTGGCAGGGGGATGAGCGAATAGAATTTCTCCCGCCAGTGACTGGCGGGAGAAAACCCAACCAGCCCCTAACCCCTAACCAACGCGACTCAAACGGCGATCGATGGAGCGTCGCCCGCGGTGAGTAACCCCCAACTCACCTATAGTCAGTATAGTCAACCGCGGTGCAATATCAGAGGTTTCGAAACTTCAAATCCCTCCTCTTGAGCCTGACGGGTGAGGGGAGGGGGGGGCAGATGAGAGCCAGACCGCGCACTCAAAATTCGCGACCAGCGACCTTAACCCTTAGAGCCCTCAGCCACTCAGGTATAACCACTCACATTGATTTCCGGTCGAGTCTTAACTTATTTGGCAAACTAACGAGTTATTTACTGCTGGAAAGGGATGAATAAATTGCAGGATAATCGGACCGAGTAGAGAACTCTGTATTTCATTTTCGTACTACTTGACAATCTATCAAGATTTAAATTGCATCCTTCAAGTTTTGAAATATGAGTTTTTTAGTCAGAAATAAACTGTTGTTTTACAATAAATAAAGAATTTGCAAGATTACATGGAATTGTAGCAGGCTGCATCGTATTTTAATGGATTGCATGGGATTACAAAGGATTGTATGGGATTGAAAGATATTGCATAGAATTGCAGAAGATTGCATGGGATTGCAGGAGATTGCGTGGTATTTTTATGGACTACATGACATTGCAAAACATTGCATGACATTGCAGAAGATTGTATAGGATTGCAGGAGCTTTCATGAAATTGCATGGAAGCATAGAATTATTGGAGAAGATTGCATGGAATTGAAGGAGCTTTAATGGAATTGCAGGAGATTGCATGGGGATGCAGGAGATTGTATGAAATAGAAGGCTATTTGATAGATTTTTAAAGGATTGCAAAAGATTGCATGGGATTGCATGGCATTGCAAAACATTACATAGAACTGCAGACGATTGCATGGGATTGCAGGAGATTGTATAAATATAAGGAGATTGTATGGGGTCTTACAGGATCGCAAAAGATTGCATGGGATTGCATGGGGTTGCAGCAGATTGCATTATATTTTAATGGATTGCATGTTATTGCAAAGGATTTCATGGAATTGCAGTAGATTTCATATAATTGGGAAAGATTGCATGGCGTTGCAGAACATTGCACGGAAGTGCAGGAGATTACACGGAATTGCAGGAGATTGCATGGGATTGGAGGGGATTGTATGAACTAGAAGGAGATTTCATATGGCTTTTAAGGAATTGCAAAATATCGCATTGTATTTCATGGTATTTTAATGGATTGCATGGCATTGCAAAGCATTGCACTAAATTGCAGGAGATTGTATGCAATAGAAGGAGATTTCATGGGATGCTAAGGAATTGCAAAATATTGCATGGAATTGCATGGTATTTTAATGGTTTGTATTACATTGCAAGGAATTTTATGGGATTGCAGGAGATTGCATATAATTGCAAAAGATTGCATGGAATTGCAAAACATTGCACGGAATTGCAGGAGATTGTATGGAATAGAAGGGGATTTCATCAGGTCTTAAAGGATTGCAAAAAACTGCATGGAATCGCATTGCATTGCATTACAAAGCATTGTATGGAATTGCAGAAAATCGCATGGAATTGCAGGAGATTGCATGTAATTGCAGAAGATTGTATGAGACTGCAAGATATTGTAGGAAATAGAAGAAGATTTCATGGGGTTTTAAAGGATCACAACAGATTTCATGGAATTGAATGGTATTTTAATGGATTGCCTAGCATTCAAAAACATCGAATAAAATTGCAAGAGAATGTATGGAGTTGCAGGAGATTGTATTAGATTGCAGGAGATTGAATGGAATAGAAGGAGACTTCATGGGGTTTTAGAGGATTGCCAAAGACTGCATGGGATTGCATGGTATTTTAATAGATTGCACGGCATTGTAAAGGATGCATAGAATTGCAGAAAATTGCATGGGATTTGAGGAGATTTTATGGAATAGAAGGAGACTTCATAGAATTCTAAAGAATTGCAAAAGATTACATGGGATTGCGTGATATTTCAATGGCATTGAAAAACATTGAATATAATTGCAGGAGATTGAATAGAATTGCAGAGGATTGCAGAAGATTGCATAGAATTGTATGAGATTGCATCGAATTCAGGAGATTGTATGGAATGGTAGGAGATTGCATGGGGTTCTTAAGGATAACAAAGGATCACAAAAGAAACAAAGCATTACAAAAGATACGCAAGAGAATGCATGGCATTCATAAACAATGCATGAAATTGCAGGAGATTGCAATGATTTGCAAGAGATCGCATGGAATTGTAGGATATTGCACGGAGTTTTAAAGAATTGCATAAAATTGCAAATGATGCAATAAAAGGATAGTGCATGAGATTACACGTGACTCTGAGGGATTGCCTATTATTACAAAGGATTCAAAAATATTGCATGCGATTGCATTGAGATGGCGCGAGATTACCAGGGATTGCCGGGAATTGCAGGAGATTGTTAGAAGTTGCAGAAGATTCCATGCAATTGCAAAAGATTGCTAGGGATTACCAGGGATTGCAGAATATTGCATCGGGTTTTCAAGGATTGTATGGAATTGCAAAGGATTGCAACGAGGTGGCATGAGATTATGAAGGACTTCTAAGGATTGCCTGTTATTGCAAAGAATTTGTGAAATATTGCATGTGATTGCATGGGATTGCATCAAGCTCACACAGGATTGCAAATTAATGCATGTATTGCATTGAGATTATATGGGATTTCAAGGGATTTCATATGATTGCAGAGATTGTATCCACAGTTCCACTTGAACAATGAGAGGTTTTTTTTCAGTTCGAAGAAAAATATCATTTTGTCTAACTAATTGTCTTTTATTCATATATTGCCGTGTTAAGGCACACATTTTTTTGAAAAATAACGTATTATTTTTATACCGGTACTAAACTCAGGTTTATTCCAATTCCCCTACTTTTTTAGTTTTCGGAAAGTAAAAAAAAATCTACCTCGGCCGGGACCGTATTTCACGCACAGGGTGTCCTTTCCGAACTTCATTCCAAAAAACGATTTCTCACGTTTGAATTTAAATTAAATACAAAATTCTCGTACATTTCCGGGTGCTCAATGAGAGGTTTTTTTCTATTCGGAAAAAAATCTTCTTTAGTCAAACCAATTCACTTCTATTCATTTATTTCAGTCTATAAAATTCAATTTGTCCGGTAATATATTTGCGAGTGCAAAAACGCTCTTTTTTAATCAAACACAATAGAAAATGTACTTTCTTTCTCGATTATCCCCTGCGGAAACAGAGTTGCGTCAGTTTCCAAGGTCATCGGCCCTTGAACTTGCCAGACCTTGAATTCAGGCTGCTGATTTATCGTTCCCCCTGACGAATTTTCTTTGTTAGTCACTCCAACGCAGAAATGTAGCCCTAAGTACCACCCTAGTATTCCCGACCCTTCCGATCAGAAAGTTCTTTCCCCTATACGTTACGTACCGGGTGCCCATTAATAGCAATCGGATGTAATTCGGCACTCAAGAATAATTGAACTGCCACGTTATTTCAGAAAATCCTTCTTTTCCTTTCAGGTAAGAAGCCTGCCAAAAGTACCCTCATAGAGGCTCAAACCCACTGGATTAAATTCTAATTAAAAATAATTGCGTTGATATGTAGGAAACTCTTTGTTCCTTCCTGAAGAAACCTATTTAATCATTATTTTTTAAATAATTATTATCATAGACTATTGGTGGAAATTGAGGGCCCGGATCAAAGAACTAATTTTAACTTTCTGGGGCCTAGAGTCGCCTAAATTTAGGCATTAAGGCCATTTGATAATCAAAAATTGTAAACAAAAAATTTATCTCTTGTAAAACAATTTTCATCTTTTGTTTGGTTGAAAATACTTTATTATTGGTCGATACTTTATTTTCGTTTTGTGCTGGTCTTATTAGACCTCTTATTACGGAGAAACATGTTTCCTAAAATATTATAAAATATAAGGGACCGCGCTTAAATTACGTAACACCTCAAGAGGGGGGGAATTAGGGGGAGGATGTCCTTCACTTATGCTCCTAATTTTTTCAAATTGCAAAAACTTTCTCTGAAGATTATCTTTTTAGTTATAAATTTTATTATGTGGTGGAATAATTAAACATTTTTAAAGACATCTTTGTAGGTTTTAAATTCAACTATTTTGTTAAAAATTTGTCTTTTTGGGTTAAATATTTATATGCTGTCACTGATAAGTCAACTGAAATCTTTTTTGGATGAAAACTATTTTTTCTGAAAATTTGTCTTCTTGATTAATATTGCATATTTCTTGGATACAAAGGCAAATATTTTGTTAACGATTCAACTATTTTCTAGAAAATTTACTTCTTATTTAAAGGCAATACTTTGGTGTCAAAACGACAACTGTAATATGTTCTGGATGAAAATTCAACTTTTGTGTTGAAACTTTTTTTTAAATTAAAAATTTATCTGTTTTGAGAGAAATTTCATCTTTCATGAATGAAAATGCAACTGTTTGGTTGAAAATTAAACTATTTGGTTGAAAAACGATTTTTATTGGTTGAAAATTCTATACTTTTCTTGAAAATTTAATTATTTCGTGGAAACTTTACTTTTGTTTAAATTGTCATTTTTTATTAAAAATTCCTCTGTTTTAGTACAAGTTTCGCCTTTCTTTTGTATTGTTTTTGTTAAAAATTCATCCCTTTTGGTTAAAAAGATTCGTATTTTTAGATTGAAAATTCTATTTTTTCGTAGTAACTTATTCTTTGTTCACAAATTTATGTTTTGATATTTAAAAGTCAAATGGAATCTTTTTTGGATGAAAATTTAAATATTTTTTCGAAAATTGTTTTATTTAAAAAAAATAAAAATTCAGCTGTTTTATGAGAAATTTCATAGGTTTTTGATAAAAATGCAACCATGAGATAGAGAATTGAGCAATTTTGTTTAAAAAATAATTTTTGGTGAATAATTCGTCTTTTTAGATTAAAGATTAAATTTGTTCGTAGAAACTCATTTCTTGTTTAAAAATGCATATTTTGATCGTAAAAAGTCGAATGATTTTTTTAAGATTTATATTTTTAGGTGAAAATTCATCTATTTGATTGATAGTTTCAAATTAATTTCAAATTAATTTTTAAACCTGAAATGTAACTTTGCCATTTTTGTAAGGTTGATCTTTATTTTAAAATTGTCCTTTTTTGGTAAAAAAAATAATTTTCTTGTTGGGAAATTTAAATTTTGTTTGGTAAAATGCATTAGTTTCCTGTAAGATTAATTTTTCGCTGAAAATTCATATTTTTTATTCGAAAATTCAATTTCGGTAAAAAAGTCAATTATCTAGTTGAAAATTCAAATCTTTTGTTAAAAAAAAACATATTTTACAGTAGAAAAGATATTTGTTTGTTTAAAATAAATTAATAAATTTTAAAATTTTATATCAACTGTTTCGTTGTGAATTCAAGAATTTTGCTAAAAAGTCATACTTAATCATTTTTAGGTCATGAAAAGTCAACTAGAATTTTTTCCATGTGAAAATTGAACAATTTGTTTGCAAATTTGTTTTCTTTTTGAAAGAAACATTCATCTATTTCAAGAGAAATTTCAGCTTTTGGGATAAAAATTGAACTATTTAGTAGAGAATTCTACAATTTTGTTAAAAACTCTTGAATCTTGAATTTTAAGATTTATATTTTTAGTTCAAAGCTTCATCTGTTTGGTTGAAAGTTTAACTATTTTTGACTGAAAATATAACTTTTACATTTCTTTAATATTGATGTTTTTTTTAGTTGAAAATTCTCCTTTTTTGGTAACAAAATTTTTTTTATTTGAAATTTCATTTTTTTGGGGGGTAAAAATGCATGACACTTTTATTGTTGGGAATTTATCTTTTTAAATTAAAAATTTATCTTCTCAGGTTGAAAATTTAATTGTTATTTTAAAAATGTAATTAGTTTGTTAGAAATTCTAGTATTTTATTGAGAAGCCATCATTTATAGTAGAAAAGCAATTTTTTGAAGTAAACGAATAAATTTTAAATTTTAATCTGAAATACTGTTTTATTTAGTTGAATTCTCAAGATCAAAATAGGAATTTTGAAATAAGAAAAAAGTTTTTACAACAAAAAAAAATGGAACTTTCAATCCAAAAAGACGAATTTTTAATAAAATGGATGACTTTTTTAAAAAAATGGTTGAATTTTTAATCCAAACAGTTGCATTTTTATTCAGGAAAGATTAAATTTGTACTTAAATAGATGAATTCTTAATAAAAAACGACAGATTTCTTTTAAAAGTTGAACTTTCATCTAGTAAAAGCTTTCAGTTCATTTTTTAACACTAAAGTATAAATTTTAAATAAAAACTAAATTTTTGAGGAAATAGTTGAATTTTAAATTAAAAATCAGAATTTTCAACCAAAAAGTATCATTTTTTAAGAAAACAGTTTAATTTTAAACAAAAACAATTGTATTTTTTATCCAAAAATGATGGAATTTTTCTTACAACAGATGAATTTTTAATTGAAGATTTTTTTTACATAGTTGAATTTCCACCCAGAAAAGATTTCAGTTCTCTTCAAACACCAAAATATTAAATTAAATTTTTAATAAAATTTATAGCTAAAAATATAATCTTCAGGATAAATTTTTTGCGAATTTTCGGATTGTTTTTAAATTTTTCAAATATTTAAAGAAAATAAAGGATTGAGCCCTTTTTGAAATAAGTAATATTTAATTCTTCGCTTTACTTGTTCAACATTGTTGTATAGAATAAGTAAAATTTACTTCAATTTTTACCAAAAATAAATGGGATAAGAAGTTATTAGATCAAACATGTATTTTTAACAATTTTAATTTAATTTCCTTTAGGTCGTAATACTAATGAATTAAACAAAACAAAAAACGATCAAAAAATTATTTAAATATTTTATTTATATTCAAGAATCTCTAGGATTCCAGAGTTAATAAAGCTCTATAGGTCTATGAAAAAAAAATAGAAAAAGTTTAATACGTTTCGGAAAAAAATGTGCCATAAATTTTTATTTAATTTTGATTACCATAAAATATATCAGTAAAACACGAGAAACATGTTGCGAGACAAATAGAAGGCTAAACAGTGCAAAATTATAATGTTTTCAATTTTTCATCATTTTCAAAAAATCATTTTGTCATAAAATAATTGGAAAACTAATAGCGCCGAAACTAATAGACCATACGATTTAAACAACTCAAAAAATAATACTCTTATAAATATTAGGCAAGTCTATTAAAATATGATTGCGACTTTTTTGCACCAAGTTTGATCCTAGGGGCGAATGTAGGGAAATAATTACTGTACTCACCATATGATTAACAAAATTTAAAACAATAATATTTTTATAAATATCATGAAGATTTATTGAAATATGATTTCAAAACGGTAGTACTAGTATAGCTACACAACTTAGGGAACACTGACCGATTGATGGTAAATCTGCATTACCGGCAGATGGTAATTACCTGATGTCAGTAAATTAGCATAGAATAGAACTTTTCTCGGTTGGTAATTGATCTCGTTTTTGTATAGCTGTACTATTAACAGTGCAGTCTCATGATTTCAATCACAAACAAAGCCATACCGAAAATCATTTTAATCCATTAATCCAAATATCTCCCCAAAACACATCAAAAGTTCCCCTCGGTCCAACATATCAGACAACCCTCCAATCATAGCATCATCTCCCATAAAATGCTAGATAATCGACGTTCTCAAATCAGACACAATTCAGAAAGTAAATTTTACATGCCCGCAAGGCTAGACATGATCCTGCAAAGAAACCTGTATGGAAGCTAACATTTAAATGATCCTGCACAGTTTCTTCACATAGTGATTTGAGATGCAGGTTCATTCATGCCTCAATTTACTTTGCAAAGAAACCTATACAGAAACCTATACATGATAATTCGAAGATTGATTTTTCGGTACAGGTACCATTGAAGGATCATGTACAGGTTCCTTCGTCAAATTCATACGCAGGAACCGCCAAGATTACCTATGCAGTTTCACATCCATAATCGTGTCCAGAAACATGTCGACGATACTCGGAGGTTCTTGTACAGGATTTTTCAGTGCGAGGAGCAATAATAACACGCATTCTCAATTACTTATCTTCAGTTGGATCGGAATCAATCTTGGGATTGATCTCGGCATCTATCGTTCCGAGAAAGATTGTGGTCATAGCACTGATTTTTGTAAATCATTTTTCTTTAATTGACTTTAAGTGACATTACATTGTTCCCCTGTACAATAACCTCAGAGGATCCTAGACATGTTTCTGCACACGATCCTGCACAGGTTATCTTGGTGCTTCCTGTGCAGGAATTTGGCGAAGGAACCTGTACATGATCCTGCAATGGAACCTGCACTGACAAAGGAACCTTTGAATGATCGAGTATAGGTTTCTGTTCAGGCTTCGTAGCAAACTAAACTGAGGCATGAATAAACCCGCATCTCAAATCACTCTGTGAAGAAACCTGTACAGGATCAATTAGAGGTTAGTTTTCATACAGCTTACTTTGCAGGATCATGTTCAGTGCCCTATGCTAAATTCCTGAACAGGAACTGTCAAGATTACCTGTACAGCTACGTGTGCACATTCGCGTACAGGAACATGTCCAGGATCCTCCGAGGTTTATGTACAAAAATTAGCAGCTGGGTTGATATACCTATATAAAAATTACTATATAATTTATATAAAAATTTTGAAATAGGTATATCAAAGCAGCTGCAACAGCGTTGATATAGGTTTCTTCACAGAGTGATTTAGGAGGTAGTTTCATTCATGACTCAATTTACTTTGCACAGAATCCTGTACCGAAACTCATACACGATCATTCGAAGATACCTTTATCGGTACAGGTTCCATTGCAGGATCACGTACAGGTTCTTTCGACAAATTCCTGCACAGGAACCGCCAAGATTACTTGTACAGATTCACATGCAGAATCGTGTCCAGGACCCTCCGAGGTTCCTGCACGGAAATTTTCAGCTGGCAAGAGCCTTCATTTTTCAGAATCATTTTTCTTTAATTGACTTTAAAGTAGTATTCCGTTGTTCCCTCGCTGTTTGGTTCACGGTTTAATTTCAATTCCCGGGTTTTGCTGTTTGTAAACATCCTCATTATATAGGAACTTTGAAATGGGTATATTAAGATCAATGATAACACGCATTCTCATTTTTTCCCCCATTCTCAGGCTCGATGAAAAGAACTGATTCACGAGAACTTGAATTTTTCACGGTAGGTTTTGCCGATGAATCATAGTCTTTTGTAGCATAGTAATGTTGCATGTTGAGATCGATTTGCTGCTAGGGTACCGACAAAAGTCTCAGGCTTGACCAAGCTTTCGGATTATCTTCTCTAACTTCATTCCGGTTCTATCGTAACTTGAGTATTATTTCGTTATACTGATGATTTGCAGCCTCGATTGGAAATTTTCTCCTTCAACATAGCGGACAGAGAAATTGGAAATGAAAATCTCATTAGAACTCGATTTATCGGAAAGTAAACATCGAGGGTGGAAAATTCAAAATAAACACGGTTAATCACAAAATTAGAGTCAATTTGCCCTATTTCAAGAAGACCCTGAAGCTAACAAAAATGATCGAGGTGGAGATTCGGCGGAAGATTTCAAATTCCCGGTCAAATTTTTCAGCTTTCCCGGTCAATTAAAAGTAACATTCATATTTTCCACAAAACGCAAACATTTATTTTAATTAAAGATGTTCATTCTAAATTAATTTTCAATCAAAACAGTGATAAATTTTCAATTTAAATTATGAATCTCCAACTGGAATAGTTTTGAACTTTAAAGAAAGAGATACATTTTAAAATAAAATGATGATTTAAATTTTCAAACAAAAAAATGAATTTCTAAATAAAATTATTAATTTCTACGAAAGAAGACGAATTTTCAAATAAAAAACAGAATTCTTAAACTAAATATTGAATAATTCAATTTTTAGTTAACAAAATTAATGTTCAACTTAAGAGATAAATTTTTAAGCGAAACGGTAGAATATTCAACTGGAATAATTACATTTTTAGATTTAAAGCAATTAATTTCTAACTAAAAGAAAACAAATTTTCGAACAAATAGTCAAAGTATCAACTGGAAAATTCAAATTTTCATTACTTATTTTTTCCGAAAGAGTTTCTAATAAAAATTATGAATCTTTAACCAAAAAAATTAGCTTAAAAAATAGGAGAACTCTTAAACGAGTAATTAAGTTTTCGTTTCAAAAAAGATTAATTCTGAAGTCAAAATATTTCAACCAAAAAATAATATATTTTTTTCATAAAAAAATAGTGGAATTAAACCAAAAAGAATACTTTTCAACATGAGTTGAATTTTCAACTAAGAAAGATTGTTCAGTCAAGAGAGAAAAATTGCACACAAATTGTTGAATTTTCTTTAAAATACACGAATTTTCAACCAGATACTTGTATCTTCAACTAAAAACGATCAAACTTCTACCAAAAATATAATAGTTGAATTTTCAGTCAAAAAAAATTTCAAACAAAAAAAAACTAATTGTGAACAAAGTTTAAACCGGTTCATTCAAAATATCCCTTAACATCACAGAGTAACAAATTCCAAATGAAATGAATTTTGAACAAATACTTGCATACTCCACTACAAAGTACCAAGTTGTTTATTTTGTTTTACAAAAAATGGAATATTTAAACTTTCAGTTGAAAAATTATTTATCAACCAAAAAACGGATTTTCAACCAAATAGTTCAATTTTCAACCAAAGTGATGAATTATCAACTAAAATGATGAATATTTAACTGGAACACTTGAATTATCAACCAAAAAGATGAATTTTTAAACAAGAAAATTAATTTTCAAATGAAAAAATTCATTTTCTACCAAAAAATACCATTTTTCTACTAAAACAATAAATTTTGAACAGAAATAGTTGAATTTTCAAAAAAAATTAAATCTTACAAAAAAGATAAACTGTATAATATAATAAATATAATTTTCAATTGGAATGAATTACATTTTCAGTTAAAAAATTACTTTCAACAAAAAAAACTAAATTCAAAAAAAGTTACATTTGAAATGGTATAATTTAATTTTAAATCAGAAAAATAGGTCCGTCCACTCAGCGCTGCCACCAAGGCAAATTATAAAATGGAATACGCCATATTATTTTGCTAATTTCATGCTAAAAAAAATTTTTTGCTCTTTAAACGTCGGAGAAAAGGGTGGCGGCGCTAGCAGGTCGTCCACCCAACGCCGCCACCCACGAAAACTCACTGAAAATGATTCTAATACGATAAACGATAAGTGGAGATTTTTTTCTTTTTTTTCTTTATGATGAGATACATTACGTTTCCCAAAAAACTACCCCTAAGTCTTACACAACTATCCCCTGTGATCAAAAACGTTTTCAAAATGGGAAAACTACCTTCAACAATGTAAACATGATTTAGGGCTTCAAATTAATCATATTACACTTGAACATTTCGCCCTCTTTATAATTTCCCCAAAACTACCCTTCCACGTGAATGTATGCAGAAGAACATTTATATGTATGAAAAAAGCATTATAAAAATCAAACTTAGAAGAAACTGTTGGTTGATATTTTTTGTCTCTTTTTTGGCTCTCTGATAATATATAATACATTACCCAATAACTACCCCTAAGTCATACATACCCCCTCCTCGTCATCAAAAACGTTTTAAAAGTTGGAAAACCACCTTGAACAATAAAAAAATGATTTAGAACTCCAAATTGATTACATGGCACTTCAAAATTTCCCCCTCTTCATAATTTTCTTGAAAAACTACCCTTCCACGTAAACGTATACAGCGGAACATATGTATGTATAAAAAATCATAAAAAATAATACATTTTAGAAAACACTGTTAGTTGATATTTTTTTGCTCTTCTTTTGCTCTTTGATAATATATAATATGTTCTCCAAAAACTACCCCTGAGTCATACATACTCACCCGTGGTGATCAAAAAGTTTTAAAAGTTAAAAAACCACCTTGAACAATCTAAAAATGATTTAGGACTCCAAATTAATAAAATGAAACTGGCAAATTTCCCTCCGATTATAATATTCCCAAAACTACTCTTCCACGTGCACATATGCAACAGAACGTATATCATTATGAAAAAAGCATTAAAAATAATCAAACTTAGAAGACACTCTTAGTCGATATTTTTTTACTCTTTTTTTGCTCTTTGATAATACATAATACGTTCCCCAAAAACTACCCCTAAGTCACAGAAACTCACTATTCGAGATAAAAACGTTTTAAAAGTTAAAAAAAACCTCCTTGAATAATATAAAAATGATTTAGGACTCAAAATTAATAACATAAAACTTGCAAATTTCTCTGTCATTATAATTTTCTCCGAAACTACCCTTCCACGTGAACCTATGCAGCGGAACATATATATGTATGAAAAAAGCATAAAAAATAATAAAACTTAGAAAGCACTGTCAGTCGATGTTTTTTGCTCTTTTTTTCTCTTCGAAAATATATAATACGTTACCCAAAAACTACCCCTAAGTCATACATACCCTCCCCTCGTAATCAAAAACGTTTAAAAAGTTGGAAAACCACCTTGAACCATACACAAATTATTTAGAATTCCAAATCAATTACATGACACTTGAAGATATCCCCCTCTTTATAATTTTCCTGAAAAACTACCCTTCCACGTAAACGTATACAGCGGAAGATGTTCTGTTGCATACGTTCACGTGAAAGGGTAGTTTTTTGAATATTATAATGAGAAGGAAATTTCCCAGTTTCATTTTATTAATTTTGAGTCCTAAATCATTTTTATATTGTTCAAGGTGGTTTTTTAACTTTTAAAACGTTTTTGATCACGAGGGGTGAGTATGTATGACTTAGGGGTAGTTTTGGAGAAGGTATTATATATTATCAGTGAGAAAAAAAGAGCAAAAAATATCAACTAACAGTGTTTTCTAAGTTGTATTATTTTTTATGCTTTTTTTATACATATATATGTTCCGCTGTATACGTTCACGTGGAAGGGTAGTTTTTCGGGAAAATTACGAAGAGGGAGAAATTTTGAAGTGCCATATAATCAATTTGGAGTTCTAAATCATTTTCGCATTGTTCAAGATGGTTTTCCATTTTTTAAACCGTTTCTGATCACGAAGGGAGGGTATCTATGACTTAGGGGTAGTTTTTGGGTAACGTATTATATATTATTAAAAGGAAAAAAAGAGAAAAAAAAATCAACTAACAGGTTCTTCTAAGTCTGATTATTTTAATGCTTTTTTCATACATATAAATGTTCTTTTGCATACGTTCACGTGGAAGGGTAGTTTTGGGGAAATTATAAACAGGGCGAAGTTTTCAAGTGTCATGTGATTAATTTGAAGCCCTAAATCACGTTTACATTGCTGAAGGTAGTTTTCCCATTTTGAAGACGTCTTTCATCACAGGGGTTATTTGTGTAAGACTTAGGGGTAGTTTTTTGGGGAACGTAATATATGTCATCATAGAGCAAAAAAAAGCAAAAAAATCTCCACTTATCATTTATCGCATTATAATCATTTTCATTGAGTTTTCGTAGGTGGCGGCGCTGAGTGGACGGACCTCAGAAAAATGAATTTTTAACTGAAATGATGAATTTTTAACTGAAATGATGGATTTTTAACTAGAATAATTGGATTTTTGACCAAAAATATTAATTTTCAACGAAGAAGATTAAATTCTACCAAAAAGACGAATTTTCAACTAAAAAGATAATTACATTTTTAGTACAAAAATAATGTTCAACTAATGATATGAATTTTTAACTAAAATTATGGAATATTCAACTGGAATAATAGTTATATTTTCAGTTAAAAAAAAATAATAAAAATAATTGTCAACCAAACAACATCCAAAGAAAAAACAAATTTTCAAACAAATAGCGATAATTTCTCAACCAAATTTGGTAAACAATTCAAGTATTTTGTAAATCTACATACTTGGTTAAAAATTAATTTTCATGGTTTAAGATGCATCATTTTAGTTAAAATATCTTTTTTTTCGGTACAAATTAATTTTTTAATTGAAACTGTACCTATTTCAATTTTGGTTTAAAAATTCTCGTTTTCGTTGAAAATTCAACTGTATGGTTGAAAATTCATCTATTTGGTTGAACCTTTATTAGTTTAACGTTGAAAATAATTTTTTTTCATCTGAAAATTTAACTATTCCATTTTTTGTTAAAAACTGATCTTTTTTAGTTGAAATTTCATGAGTTTGGTTGAAAATTCTATTATTTAGTAAAAAATTAATCTGCTGTGTAAGAAATCCAACTTTGTTTAAATATAATTTTTTGAATGATAATTCATTAGTTTTATTAAAAATACGTCTTTTTTGGCTTGATGATTACACTATTTTGGTACAAAATTTCAATATATTGTTGAAAATTTATTTTTTAGTAGAAAAATAATTTTTTAACCTGAAAATTAAATTCTTCTATTTTTTGTTAAAATGTTATCCTTTTTAGTTCAAAACTCAACTACTTGGTTAAAAGTTGAACCAATTTGTTAAAAATTAATTTTTTGATTGAAGATACATTATTTTATTTGAAAATTATTATTTTTTTTTTTAAATTAATTTTTCAAATTGAACATGTAACAATTCTAATTTATCTAATTATTTTGTTAAACGTTACTATCCGACTTTTGGTTGAAAATCTAAATTTTTTAGTTCCTACGAAATCCCTCAATTCTTGATAATAATTTCTTCTAAATGAATTAAAATATTCTAAAATACTGTGGAACTCTGTAAAATTTAATATTTCCTGATATTCATTCATGTATCCTGAAAGATTTTAAAATCCATTAAAATAATTATAATTCTTGGTAGTCTGATAAAATTATTTGAGATCTTTTTAAATATATTTACATAGAGGATCTTATAAAACAATTTCATATCTTCCGAAATTATAGGAAGTTCTTTAAAAACTCATGAAATTTTTTTAAACCCTTTAAAATCATTTAAATCTTTGCAAATTTCTTGAAATATTTTAATTTTTTCTCTAAAAATACCTTTTCTGATCGATCAATGAGGGTTTTTTTATTGAGCCCAGAGGATTTATTTTGATCGAGCGATGAGAATTTTTTCTTATGGAGCGATGAGGATTTTTTTATGAATGAGCCATGAGGCTTTCTTCCTACTTTAATCATGATGTTCTTTTTCTGATCGAATCATGAGAATTCTTTTCTGATTCATCGATGACTTTTTTCTGATTGAACGATGAGCTTTTTTCTGTTCAAGCCATGAGGCTGTCTTTCTGACTGAGTCATGGGGACTTTTTTCTGATCGATCGATGAGGACTTTTTCTGATCGAGTGATGAGGATTTATTGAGATTGAGCTCCATAAGCCTTTTTTCTGACCCGTCGATTTCTTTCTTTTTTTTTTAATTTCCCATAACGATTTTTTTTCTCATCGAGCCATGGTGTTTTTTTATCGACCGATGAGGATTTTTTCTAACTGAGCGATGATTATTTTTTTCTGATTGAGCCATGAGGATTTTTTTTTAATCAGTGGCGATCATTTTTTTCACATCAAACCATGACGCTTTTTTTATCGATCGATGGGGACTATTTCTGATCGAGCGTTGAGAATTTCTCCTGATCGAGCGATGAGGTTTTTTTCCTGACTGGTCAATGAGGATTTTTTTTTTATTCAGCCATGATGATTTTCTCTGACCCAGCCTTGAGGCTTTTCTCCTCGAGCGATGAGGATTTTTTTCTCGTTAAGCGATGAGGATTTTTCCTAATCGAGCGATGAGGCCTTCTTTTTTTTAAGAGCCAGGATGAATTTTTTTCTCATTGAACTATGATGCTTTTTTTATCGATGGGTGAGGACTTTTTCTGATCGAACGATGAATATTTTTCCTGATCGAGCAATGAGGTTTTTTTCCTGATTGGTCAATGAGGATTTTTTTCTGATTCAGCCATGATGATTTTCTCTGACCCAGCCTTGAGGCTTTTCTCCTCGAGCGATGAGGATTTTTTTCTAGTTAAGCAATGAGGATTTTTCCTGATTGAGCCACGAGGCTTTTTTTTTAAGAGCCAGGATGAATATTTTCTCATTGAACTATGATGCTTTTTTTATCGATGGGTTAGGACTTTTTCTGATCGAACGATGAAAATTTTTCCTGATCGAGCGATGAGGTTTTTTTTCTGAATGGTCAATGAAGATTTTTTTCTGATTCAGCCATTATGATTTTCTCTGACCCAGCCTTGAGGCTTTTCTCCTCGAGCGATGAGGATTTTTTCTCGTTAAGCGATGAGGATTTTTCCTAATCGAGCGATGAAGCCTTCTTTTTTTTAAGAGCCTGGATGAATTTTTTTCTCATTGAACTATGATGCATTTTTTATCGATGGGTTAGGACTTTTTCTGATCGAACGGTGAAAATTTTTCCTAATCGAGCGATGAGGTTTTTTTCCTGAAAGGTCAATGAGGATTTTTTTCTGATTCAGCCATGATGA
>NC_046659.1:139668421-139686466 GCF_010883055.1 Belonocnema kinseyi | reverse complement strand
TAGTTAAGCGATGAGGATTTTTCCTGATTGAGCCATAAGGCTTTCTTTTTTTTTAAGAGCCAGGATGAATTTTTTTCTCATTGAACTATGATGCTTTTTTTTTATCGATGGGTGAGGACTTTTTCTGATCGAACGATGAAAATTTTTCCCGATCGAGCGATGAGGTTTTTTTTCTGATTGGTCAATGAGGATTTTTTTCTGATTCAGCCATGATGATTTTCTCTGACCCAGCCTTGAGGCTTTTCTCCTCGAGCGATGAGGATTTTTTTCTGGTTAAGCGATGAGGATTTTTCCTAATCGAGCGATGAGGCCTTCTGTTTTTAAGAGCCAGGATGAATTTTTTTCTCATTGAACTATGATGCTTTTTTTATCGATGGGTGAGGACTTTTTCTGATCGAACGGTGAAAATTTTTCCTAATCGAGCGATGAGGTTTTTTTCCTGAAAGGTCAATGAGGATTTTTTTCTGATTCAGCCATGATGATTTTCTCTGACCCAGCCTTGAGGCTTTTCTCCTCGAGCGATGAGGATTTTTTTCTGGTTAAGCAATGAGGATTTTTCCTGATTGAGCCATGAGGCTTTCTTTTTTTTTTAAGAGCCAGGATGAATTTTTTTCTCATTGAACTATGATGCTTTTTTTATCGATGGGTGAGGACTTTTTCTGATCGAGCGTTGAGAAATTTTCCTGATCGAGCGATGAGGACTTGTTCTGACTGCTCAATGAGGATTTTTTTCTGATTCAATGGTAATGATTTTTTTTGATCGAACTATAAGGCTTTTTTTATCAATCGATGAGGAATTTTTCCTGATCGAGTAATCAGGATTTTTTTCTGACCGTGTGATGTTGGATCTTTTTCTAAATGAGCGATGAGGCTTTCTTTCTAATTGAGCTATCAGAATTTCTTTTTGATAGAAGCATAAGGCTTTTTTTCTTCCCGAGCCCTGATTCCAAACAAGCGATAGGTTTAAAAGTAATCACTCATTATTCCAATTGTAGAAAACCAAGCCATAATTACAAAGTTACCCTAGAATTCAGCAAAATTAGAGAACCCTCATAAATTATTTGACCTGGTGACGCAAGCAGCGCGATGCAGCAACCAAGGAATCCAGCTACTCTCAACCTATTTGTTTTAACACGAGATTTTATGGTAATATAAAATTTTAATTAAAGTGCAGATGAGCAACAAGTTACTGTCGGAAGCTAAGAGCTTTGCCCGACCGTAATTGTCAACTAGTGTTCCGTTGGCAGCTATAATCGAGGACGTTCTTCAAAAGCCCTCCGGGTGACCTCGTACTCGAGGTCGATGGAACGAATCTCATTACACCTCGACATCCACCAGGTGACGTCTTCTCACGTCGACGAATGCCGCTCTGGATTATCCGCGTGCTTCGCGAACTCAAGGAACGACAAATATTTGTTTCTCATACGATCAGCGTCGATATTCAAGAATTTAGAAGCTGAGCGGCTTCAAAACCCATGCCAAAGTGGAATTGCATACTTCAAAAGAATTTCAAGTTGACATACTTTGCCAGGGTGTCTACTCAAATCTTGGAAAATAATTTCCGGATAATTCCAGATTTTTCTAAATACATATTTTAAGTTTCTATCAGGTACAATTTTTCATTGTAGGGAACCATTCAAATATATCGCGCTTTTTAAAAGAGTCGAATCGGAATATTTAAAGAGTTTTTCGAGTTTATTATAAATAATGTTTGTGCCAAGTTTCTAGGGATTCAATTAATATGTTTTTAGGACGCATACATGATTTCAGCCCTTTTTGACCCACATAAAGCGGGGCTAATGTGCTACTTTTTACTCCCTAGGGAATAACAGTGACGTCAGAGGTGAATAATGAAAATTATACATCTAGGAGTTCGAATTTTACGAGAATCAGCCCACTCACTGTAAGGAAATTTTGGTTGCAGATAATAGAAATTTGCGGTAATCTATTGAAAGATACCATACATAATTGATCAAATTACCGTAAATGACCAAAAATTTCCGGAAATTTATTTTGGAAAATTTATGGTAAGTTACCACAAATTTCCTGTAATATTACAATAATTTACCGAAAAAATTAATAAATTTTTTGAAATGTAGAAAAAATGCATAAAACGGAAATTTGGGTAATTTATGGTAGGTTGCCATATGTGAATGAAAAATTACCACAAATTAACGAAAAAATTCATACATTTTCTGAAATGCGTAAAACTAAAATTTTTGTAATTTATATTAGGTTACTATATTTACCAGTAATATTACCATAAATGACCAAAAAATTTCATAAATTTCCGGAAATTTATAGACACTTTCAATTGATTTTTTATCTATTAAAGGTAAATTACGATATTTTAATGTAAAATACCTTAAATTAGAAAAGATTTCCGGAAATTTATAGACATTTTTAAATTGAATTTGGAGTAATTTATTTAAAGTTTCTATAACTTAACTGTAATGTTACCATAAATTACCAAAAAATTTCATAAATTTCCGGAAATTGAAAGACATTTTCAATTGATTTTTTAGCTATCAAAGATAAATTACCACATTTTAATGTAAAATACCTTAAATCAGAGAAGATTTCCGGAAATTTATAGACATTTTTAAATTGAATTTGGAGTAATTTATCTAAGGTTTCCATAAATTAACTGTAATGTTACCATAAATTACCAAAAAATGTCATAAATTTCCGGAAATTTATAAAAATGTTTAAATTTTCATTTTGGGAAATTTATGGTAAGTTACCATATTTACCTGTAAAATTACCATAAATTTCAGTAAATTTCCATAAATTTAATGAAATTTGCAGACATTTTTAAATTGAATTTTGGACAATTCATTTTAAGTTACCATAAAATTACCTGTAATATTATCATAAATTACCTAAAAATATCATAAACTTCCGGAAATTTATACAAATGTGTAAAATTTAATTTTGAGTAATTTATGGTAAGTCACCATATTTATCTATAAAATGACCTGAAAAACGGAAATTTATAGACATTTTCGAATTGAATTTTGGGTCATTTATCTTAAGTTTCCATAAATTCCCTGTGATGTTAAAATAAATTACCAAAAAAAAGTCATAAATTTCCGGTAACTTATAAAAATGTTTAAAATTTAAGTTTAGGTAATTTACAATAAATTACTATATTTGCCCGTAAAATTACCATAAATGATCGACAATGAACATAAATTTCCGGAAATTTAAAGATATTTTTAAATTGAATTTTGGAGATTTATGGTAAATTCCGACGATTTATCTGTAATATTACAATAAATTAGCGAAAAAATTAATAAATTTCCGGGAAATTATAAAATATTTTAAAACTTAATTTTGGTTCATCTATGGTAAGTTACCATAAATTACACTTAAAATTACTGTAAATCACGCCTTCTTTATTCGAAATCTAATATGGGCTAAAATCATGACTGTATTTTGAGAAATGTCTCGTCGAAAAAATCCCTCTTCTCCTCCTTGGTGCATAATATATCATTGATTTGAAATAATTCAAACATGATAATGAATTAATTTAAAATTTAATATTATTTCAAATAATTTAAACGAGATGTATGTATGTACCGACGTTTTCAAACTTTTTAAAAAAGAATCTGGAATATTTTAAAGAAATCTTTTAAAATTTTCAGGATTTTCTAAAAATGTTAGGATAAATTCAATTCATTTAAATATATATTTATCGAATTTTTCTAAACTTTCAGAAAATCATAGAAATTGAAAAAAAATACTCTAAAATACTCCAGATTCTCTTTTGACAATTTTGGAAATATTCTAGAATATTTTTAAATATCCTCTCTAAATAATTATTTAAAATGAAAAATCACTTAAGTTTTTCTAGGGATCCTAAGAAAATAGTTTTATTCTTTTGAAGCCATTCAAAATTCTTAAAAAGCTTCTGAATTTTTTGTTTGAAATCTGCAAAAACCTACATTTTATTTAAACTTAGATCGGGGATACTTGTACCGAAATTTCGGTACGAATAGCCGAATTTTGTCGATATACGCACCTCGTTTCAATTATTTTTAATCATTTTACATTTTTGTCTGCATTTTCTAAGTGTTCAACTGTTATTTATACTTGAAAATTCAACTATGTCACTCACAAAATAAACATTTTTCAATCAGAAGAATTAAAATTGTAATTTACAAAGTTTAAAAGCTCATCAAATTTTTTTTCAAATTGTTTATTTTTAAATATTTGGATTCAATTTACCCGTCTTAAATGAAGATTCAAATATTGCTAAATATTAAATAGCTATTCTTTTTCTTAATTAAAAAATTTTCAAATTAAATGATTTAAAAATGGAATATTTTAGATTGAAGTAATATTTTAAATTTAATACAAAATTTTTTTATCCAAAATTTTCAACTTCAAACGATTTTATTTTTCAATTATTTAAGACTTTTCAAGACTGCATTTGATTCAGTGGCTCGATCTTTTTTTCTTCAACTTCTATGTTCAATCTCTCCGACAAAACAGTTAAGTGTTGGCAACAGCGTCACACCCCTATAATCTTTAACCTCCTTTCCTTTGCCTTTCTTCACTATCGGTATAACTACTCCTTCTTTCCATAACTCTGGCCAACCCTCTCCTCTCCCTACTCGATTACACATTCCTCTAGTTCTTCCTAATCTCTTTTTCTACCATATTTTCCTCCCTTTCTAACTTTTCTCTCTACTCCTCCTAGCAAATCCAAAAAATATTTCTTTCATTCTTCCATTTCAACATCTTGGTTTACTCCTTTTCTTCTTTCTCTATTTACCACCTCCATACCTCTTCTTCCGTCCTAGCCTTCTTTCTTTTAATCACACAACTCAGTATACTCTTTCTTTTTTCCCTATATTCTTCCCCATTACTTTTTCCTTTTCTCCACTTTCTTAATTCCTTTCTGACCTCCTTTTTCTCTCTTTACAGTCCTCATCCCATCCACTTCTATTCTCCGCTTTACTAACTTCATTTTTGTTTGTGCACTCTAATCCTCTTTTCATTTCTACTATTATTTTTTCCATCTCCCCGTCCACATTTCCCTCTCCCATTTTGATATTTCTGACTTTTTCTCTAAACTGTTCTTTTCCTTCCCTTGACCAATCCCCTTTTCTTACACTTTTTACATTTGCCCCCCTTTTATCCAGATTGTTATCACATTTTTCTCCCTCTATTGTCACTATTAAGGGAAAGTGATCCGAATCAATATGATCACCTACCTCTAGTTTCTTGAAATTCTCCTTTACCTCCTCTTCTACTATTGCATAATCAATTACCGTCCCCCTTTCACCTGCTGAGCGTATATACTCTCCTTTCTCATCTCCTTCTATAATTCCATTTAAGATAACCCATCCCAACTCCTCCAAGATCTTCAACAACTTTTCTCTCTGCCCATTTAGTGCCTTATCTTTGGATTTCCTTCCTCTCTCTTCTCCCCATTCCCTTCCTCTTCTGCCTCCTGTTCTCGCATTGGAATCCCCTACTATTATCAGCCTAATCTCTTCTTTACTTTCTTAAATAATTTCTTTCTTCTCCTCTGCTTTCTTTTGCATATCACCGTTCATATAAACCCACACTACCTTCCACTTCTCTCCTCCCATCTTTACCTCTTCTACTAGTAATCTTTTTTTTGTTCTTTCTTCTCTCGTGGACTTAATGGCGGCGTTTGACTCATTAGATCGAGGCGAAATAGAAAAGGTTATGGTAAAAAAAGGGATAAGAGAGGGATAAATAAAAAGAGTATCAGAAATTTTTAGAGACTGAAGGCAGGGTAAAGGTAGGAGAGCAAGTAGGAGATAGTTTCTGGTTGGTGAGAGGAGTGAAGCAAGGATGTCCTCTGAGCCCACTTTTATTTAATATATTAATAATAGACTTGGAAGAAGAAATGAGGAGAAAAGGTTGGGGAGGAGTCAGGATAGGGAAGATAATGATATTTACACTGGTATACGCAGACGACATAGTTCTGACGGCAGAAGATGAAGAAGGGATGGCGGGCTTAATTACAGGATTAGAGAAATACTTAGATGGGAAAGGGCTGAATTTAAATGCTGAAAAAACAAAGATAATGAGGTTTAAAAAAGCATGCGGAACGTAGAAAGAATGGACGGGGAGATGAAAGGGAATAAAGTTAGAAGAAGTAAAAGAGTTTGAATATTTGGGATATAACTTGCAAACGAATGAAGATCATATAGCTCATATAAGAGAAAGGATAAAAAAAGCAGCAGGAATAATGAAACAGGTGTGAGGAATAGGGAAAAGAAGGTTAAAAAAAGCTTGGAGAAGTTGAATGTGCTTATTTGATACGCTAATATGACCGGTATTAGGTTATGGAGCGGAGATATGAGGATGGAAGGAAAAAAACGAAATTTGGAGTTTCCAAGAAAGGTATATAAGGGGGACACTAGGGGCAGACTGGAGGACCCCAGGATATATGGTGATAGAACAAGCGCAAAGGGATAAGTTAAGTATTAGAGCGGGAAAGAGGACGTGAAAATTTGCGACGAAGCTGCGGGTGGGAAAGGGAGGGGAGTTGGCGAGAAAGTGTTTGATTGAAGTAGAAGAGAGGAGAGGGAGAGCGATCGAATTAGCGAGATGGGAAGAAGAAAGGAGGGAGTTCTTTAATGATAGAAAAATAGAAGACGTGACTGGAGTAAACTATGAAGAACTGGAAAAAAGGAGAGAGAAGACAATTAATAGAAAGATGAGGGATGATTGAGGAATCAAAATACAATAAATGGTATAATATGATAAAAAAGGAAGGAATGCCAAAGTATTTAGAAAAGGGATAAGGAGAGAGAAGGTGGACCAGAATAGCAAGATTCAGATTGGGAAACGAGGTAAGGGAGGGGATGTATTGGGAAAAAGAAGAGAACAGAAAGTGTAGAATATGTGAATGGGAGGAGGAAACATGGGAGTATGTATGGGAAGGATGTAGGAGAGGAATGGAAAATGAAGGAAGCTGGGAAGAGAATGTGGTCTGGAAAAGAAAAAGGAATGGAAAAGGAATGGAAAAAGGAATGGAAGTCATGTAAACTAAAATGATAAATTTTTAACTAGAATAATTAAATTTTCTACCAAAAATATAAATTGCTAAACAGGAAGATTAATTTTCTAACAAAAAAATAAATTTTTAATCATAAATAATAAATTTTAAACAGTAAGATTAATTTTCCGACAAAAAAAACAATTTTCAACAAAACGCAAAAATTTTCAACGTAATAGTTGAATTTTTAAATAAAAAAAAAGAGTGAACTAAATTTTAACAAAAATGATCAATTATTAATTAATAAAGAAAGAGAGTGAATTAAATTTTGAAAAAACTGATGAATTTTTAACTAAAATTATGAATTTTTTACCAAAAAGATGAATTGTTAAATAAGAATAATAATTTCTGAACAAAAAGATTAATTTTCTAACAAAAACTCATTTTTCACAAAAAAAAACCAAGAAACTTTCATTTAAAGTGATGAATTTTCGATTAAAATAATAAATACTTAACAAGAATAATTGCATTTTCTACCAAAAATATGATGTTATAATTAGAAAGAAATATGATTTTTCCACAAAATATAGTAATTTTCAACGAAATGCTTGTATTTTCAATTAGACAAGGAAGAGAAATAATTGTCAACCAAAGTCATGATTTTTTTACTAAAATGATAAATCTTTAACTATAATAATTTAACTTTCTACCAAAAAGAGGACTTTTTAAACAAGAATGACAATTTTTAAACAAGATATCTTTCTAACAAAAAATACGATTTTTCAACAAAATAGAGAAATTTTCAACCAGAATGATAAATCTTTAACAAAAATAATTAATTTTCTACTAAAAATATGAATTTCTAAAAAGAAAGATTAAATTTCTAACAAAAAGTAAGATTTTTCAATAAAATAGAGAAATTTTAAACTAAAATGATAAATTTTTAACTAGAATAACTGAATTATTTACTAAAAAAATGAATTTCTAAACAGGAAGATTAATTTTCTAACACAAAATACAACTTTTCAACAAAAAAATTTTTTAACTTAAACGATAAATCTTTAACAAGAATAATGGAATTTTCTACCATAAATATGAATTTCTAAACAGGAAGATTAATTTTCTAACACAAAATACAAATTTTCAACAAACAATTTTTTTAACTTAAACGATAAATCTTTAACAAGAATAATGGAATTTTCTACCATAAATATGAATTTCTAAACAGGAAGATTAATTTTCTAACCAAAAATTCGACTTTTCAACAAAATAGAGAAATTTTCAACTAAAATTATAAATATTTTAATAGAATAATTAAATTTTCTAACAAAAACATGAATGTTTAACCATGCATAATAAATTTTAAACACTAAGATTAATTTTCTGACAAAAAAAAATAATTTTTCAACAAAATACATAAATTTTCAACGTAATAGTTGAATTTTTAATTTAAAAAAAAGAATGAATTAAATTTTAAACAAACTGATGAATTTTTAACTAAAATTATGAATTTTTTACTATCGCAATGGAATTTTCTATCAAAAAGATTAATTTTCGAAAAAAAAAATTGATTTTTCACAAAAAAAAAACAAGAAACTTCTATCCAAAGTGATGAATTTTCGATTAACATAATAAATATTTAAGAAGAATAATTGTATTTTCTACCAAAAAGACGAATTTTTAAACAAGAACATAACTTTCTAACAAAAAATACGATTTAAAAAAAAATAGAGAAATTTTCAACCAGAATGATAAATCTTTAACAAAAATAATTGAATTTTCTATCGAAAATATGATATTCTAAACAGAAAGATTAATTAAACTTTAACCAAACTGATGAATTTTCAATTATTAAAAAAAAAGAATGAATTAAATGTTGACCAAACTGATTAATTTTTAACTAAAATTATGAATTTTTTACTATCGCAATGGAATTTTCTATCAAAAAGAGTAATTTTCTAAAAAAATCTGATTTTTCACAAAAAACAAAAAAACAACAAATTTCTATCCAAAGTGATGAATTTTCGATTAAAATAATAAATATTTAAGAATAATAATTGTATTTTCTACCAAAAAGATGAATTTTTAAACAAAAAGATAACTTTCTAACAAAAAATAATTTTCAATTATTAAAGAAAATGAATGAATTAAATTTTGACCAAACTGATTAATTTTTAACTAAAATTATGAATTTTTTACTAGCGCAATTGAATTTTCTACCAAAAAGATGAGTTGTTAAACAAGAATGCTAAAATATATTATTAATTTCTATCAAAGATTTAAAATCTTTCAAAATTACTTTTCAATAATTTATTCGATTCAGTATCCATAAGGTAAAAAAAAAGAACTCACCATCCTTCGCATCCCACTTTGCTCGTCGTCACATTAAAAATAAATCATATTAAATCTCCTTTCGCGAGCTTTTATAAAGTAGCTCTTTCAAAAGCAAATCTTGAACGAAACTCAAAGGACAAATTTAAAAGTTAAACCGCAATATAAAAATTGTAGAATTTTTTCCTTCCCGATTGTAGAAAGCGAATCAGAATTCTACATAAATTGGCTAAAAGAAGCAGAAAAAGAGAGCAAAAGCATCTTATAAATTTTGAAAATTAAGTATTTTTATTAAATTACCTTCGCCGCTCAATAAAACTAAATAGGTTATTCTTATAGAGAAGTTTTTTTTTACATTTTTACTAAACGGACACTCTGTTCGAATCCCTACAGTTATTTAAATAATATCATTAAAAAATTAATATTTACACCCGACAGTCCAGATAAAGTTTTCATAAAACCTCCAGATTTTTCATAGAATCTCCAGATCGCAGTGTCGAATTTCCGGATGCTTTTTCTGTTAGAAAAATAGAATAATCACCAAATTTAGAATAAACTATCATTGTTTATAGTTTTGCTTCTAAATTTTTAAAAAGTTTAACTCAAATCCTGGGAAAAATTCCCGGACAATTCCAGGATTTTCCCGGGTTTCTTTCAGATATTTCAAGTTTTTTTCAGGAATAATTTTTCACAGTACTTGAAATATTTCGCTTTTTTTTTAAACCATCCACTCGAAATATTTCGCAGCATAGATTAATTAAATAATAATAAGAATATTATCCATCATTTAATGGATTTGTCTCCAAAGACGATGAAATTTTTATTTCATCTTTTCGTACTTTAAATTCAGTACATATTTAGATGAAATTAATGTGGGTGCTCATTAACTAAATTTTAAACTCCTTTAAATTCCTAACTTTTTCAGTGAAAATCTTGCATTTTCAACAATATAGATAAATTTTTAACGAAATATTTGAATTTTTAACATATAAGATTAAGTTTCTACCAAAAAGGCGATTTTTCCACAAAACACAGAAATTTTCAACAAAATAGGTAAATTGTCCACTAAAAAGGAGACATTTTCAACCAAAAATTCGAATTTTGAACTAAAAAATGTCTGTTTTTAGGAAAAAATAAAATAGTTAAATTTTCAGTTGAAAAATTGATTAAAACAAAAATGTTTCAACCAAAGTAATGAATTTTCAAACGAGAATATAAATTTTAAAACAAGAATATTAATTTTGAAATGAGAATATTAATTTTCAAACAAAAAATTAATTTTTTAATAAGATACATGGACTTTCAATCAAAAAGTTGAATTTTCAACTGTAAAAGGTCAATTTTCAAACAAACAGATGAATTTTGAACTAAAATGATAAATCCATAATTGGAATAATTCAATTTTCTGCAAAAACGATGAATTTTTAAACGAGAATAATAATTTTCTAACAAAAAAGGCAATTTTTCAAGAAAATACAGAAATTTTCAAAGAAATAGTTGAATTTTTAACTAAAATAATTGAATTTTCTACCAAAAAAGATGAAATTTTAAACCAGAAGATTAATTTTCTAATAAAAAAGATGATTTGTCAACAAAGTACAAGAATTTTCAATTTAAAAAAAAATTAATTAAATTTTAACCAAACAAAAAAATTATTTTTCAATAAGACACATGAAATCTCAATTAGATTTTTAATTAGAATAAATGAATTTTCTACCAAAAAGATGAATTTAAAAAAAAATATTAAGTTTTAAACAAGAAGATTAATTTTCAAATAATAATATTAAATTTAAAAACAGGATAATTTTTCAATAAAATAACTATAAATAACAAAATAATGAATTTTGAATTAAAATGATAAACCTTTAATTAGAATAATTTTTTTTTACCAAAACTATGCATTTTTAAACAACAATAATAATTTGCTAACAAAAAAAAAAACGATTTTTCAAGAAAATACAGAAATTTTCAATTTTCTCTTAAAAAAGAAAAAGCATTAATTAATCTTTATCAAAACTGATGAATTTTTAACTAAAATGATCAATATTTAACCAAACTAATTGAATTTTCTACTAAAAAGTTGAATTTTTAAACACGAATAATAAATTTTAAACAAGAAGATTAATTTTCTAACAAAAAAGACAACTTTTCAGCAAGAAAAAAAAACTGGAATTTCAATGCACATCTAGGTAAAATTAACGTTGATACCATATTATATTAATTATCAACCGCTTTAAATTCCTAATTCTTTTAGTGAAAATATTTATTTTTTAACAATATAGATACATTTTTAACGAAATATTTGATTTTCAACAAAAAATATTAAATTTCAACAGAAAAAGACGTTTTTTCAACCAAATACTTAAATTCTCCACTATAAAAATGAACAATTTTTAACCAAATAGTGTAATTTTAAACTAAAAAATTCTGTTTTAAAGCTTAAATGAAATAGAAAAATTTTCAGACGAAAAATTGGTTTTCAAAAAAAAAAATGAATTTTAAAACAAGAATATGAATTTTTAACCAAGAATATTAATTTTTCAAACAAATAAATGATTTTTTAATAGCATACATGAACTCTCAATGAAAAAGTGAAATTTTCACCTATAAAAGCTCAATTTTCAACCAAACTGATAAATTTTTAAACAAGAATAATAATTTTATATAAAAAAAGACGGATTTTCAATAAGATACAGACATTTTTAACGAAATAGTTGAATTTTCATTCAAAAAAGAAACAGAATTAATTAATTTTCATCCAAACTTATGAAAATTTTAACTAAAATGATAAATCTTTAACTAAAATAAATGAATTTTCTAACAAAAAAAAAAAAGAATTTTTGAACAAAAATATTAATTTTTAAACCAGAAGAATAATTTTCTAACATAAAAGACGATTTTTCAACAGAAAACAGGTAAAATTAATGCGGATACCATAAGAAATTTATTTTAAACCGCTTTAAATTTCTAATTGTATAAGTAATAATCATTAATACAGGAATTTTCAACGAAATAATTGAATTTTCAACGAAAAAAGAAAAAGAATGCATTAATTTCTAAAAGAAGAATACAAATTTTAAAACAAGAACATTAATTTTAAAATAAGAATATTAATTTTCAAACAGAAAAATTATTTTTCAATAAGATACATGAAATCTTAATTAGATCTTCAATTAGAACAATTGAATTTTCTAACAAAAAAGGACGATTTTTTAACAAAATATAGAAATTTTCAACGAAATAGTTCAATTTTCATTTAGAAAATAAACACAATTAATTCATTTGCATCCAAACTGATGAATTTTCAAATAAAATTATCAATATTTACCTAAAATAATTGAATTTTCTACCAAAAAGATGAATTTTCAAACAATAATATTAAATTTTTAAAAAATGATAATTTTTCAATAAAATAACTATATATAACAAACTAATGAATTTTGAATTAAAATGATAAATCTTTAATTAGAATAATGTAATTTTCCACTGAAAATATATATTTTTTAAAAAGAATAATAATTTTTTAACAAAAAAATACGATTTTGAACAAAATACAGAAATTTTCAACTAGATAGTTGATTTTTCATTTTAAAAAAGCAACAGCATATAATAATATAAAATAATAATAATTTTTAACAAAGAAAAAATTAATTTTCTAACAGAAGTGACGACCCCCCCCCCCCCCCCCCCCCGCAATATCGATACATTTTTACCGAAATATGTGAATTTTCAACAAAAAAGATTAAGTTTCAATAAAAAAGAAGATTTTTCAACAAAATACAGAAATTTTCTAACAAATACTTACATTCTCCACCATAAAAAACAAATTTTTTTAACCAAATAGTGTAATTTTAAACTACAAACTGTATGTTTCTAAGAAAAAATTAAATAGATAAATTTTGGGTGGAAAAATTCGTTCTCAAACAAAAAAAAGTTTCAACCAAAGTAATGAATTTTCAAACAAAAATATTACTTCCAAAATAAGAATTTGAATTTGAAAACAAGAATATTAATTTTCAAACAAAAAAAAAATTTTTTTATTAAGATAACATGAATTATCAATCAAAAAGTTAAATTTTCAACTAAAAAAGCTCAAATTTCAGTTCAAAAAACAGATTTTTCACACACACAAAACATTCCATCGAAATTGATGAATTTTCAAATAAAATGATAAATCTCTAATTAGAATTATTGAATTTTCTACTAAAAAAATGAATTTTTAAACAAGAATAATAATTTTCTGACAAAAAATACGATTTTTCAACAAAAGAAAGGAATTTTCAACGAAATACTTTAATTTTCATTAAAAAAACACAAATAGCACTAATTAATTTTCATCCGAACCGATTAATTTGTAACTAAATTGATAAATATTTAACTAAAATAATTGAATTTTCTACCACAAAGATGAATTTTCAAACAAGAATATCAAATTTAAAAAAAGGATGATTTTTCAATAATATTCCTGAATTCTTAACCAAATAGTTGAATTTTCAACCAAACTAATGAATTTTTAACTAAAATGATAAATATTTAACTAAAATAATTGAATTTTCTACCAAAAAGATGAATTATTAAATAAGAATAACAATTTTTAAACAAGAAGATTAATTTTGTAACATAAAAGACAATTTTTCAGCAACAAAAAAAAACAGAAATTTGAATGCACATTTAGATCAAATTAATGTGGATGCCAAATTAAATTCATTTTTACCGCTTTAAATTCATAATTCTTCAAGTAAAAATCATGATTTTTCGACAATATGTATATATTTTTAACAAAATATTTGAATTTTCAACAAAAAAGACGATTTTTCAACAAAATACAGAAATTTTCTACCAAATACTTAAATTTTAAACTAAAAAATGTCGGTTTTTAAGAAAAATGAAATAGTTAAATTTTAAGTATAAAAAATTGGTTAAAACAAAAATGTTTTTACCAAAGTAATAAATTTTGAAACGAAAATATTAATTTTAAAACAAGAACATTAATTTTTAAACAAAAATATGAATTTTAAAACAAGAATATTAAATTTGAAATACGAATATAATTTTCTAACCAAAAAATACCATTTTTCAATCAAATAAAGGAATTTTTAACGAAATAGTGGCATTTTCATTTAAAAAAGAAACAACATTGATTAATTTTCATCCCAACTGAAGAGTTTTGAACTAAATTGATAAATTTTTAACTAAAATAATTGAATTTTCTACCAAAAAGATGAATTTTTGAACAAGAATAACCATATTCTAACCAAAAAAGGCGATTTTTCAATAAAATACATGGAATTTTCACCGAAATAGTTAAATTTTCAATCAGAAAAGAAAAATTTAATATTTAAACTAAAGTGATAAATATTTAATTAAAATAATTGAATTTTCTACCAAAAAGATGGATTTTTAAAAAAGAATCATAATTTTCTAACAAAAAAATACGATTTTTCCATAAAACACAGAAATTTACAATGAAATAGTCGAATTTTCATTTAAAAATGAAACAGAATTAATTAACTTTCATCCAGACTGATGAATTTTTAACTAAAATGATATATATTTAACTAAAATAATTGAATTTTCTACCAAAAAGATGAATTTTCAAACAAGAATATTAATTTTTAAACAATTTTTTTTTAAAATTCCTATTTGTTCAAGTAAAAATCATGAATTTTCAACAATATGGATATATTTTTAACAAAGTATTTGAATATTCAACAAAAAAGACGACTTTTCAAACAAATATAGTCTAATTTTAAAATAAAAAATGTCTGTTTTTAAGCAAAAATGAAATAGATAAATTTTCAGTCGAAACAATAGGTTTTCCAATAAAAAAAAATGTTTCAGCAAAATTAATGAATTTTAAAAAGAGAATATTAGTTTCAAAACAAGAATAAAAATGAAATAGATAAATTTTCAGTCGAAAAAATTGTTTAAAAAAAAAAAAAAAAAGTTTCAATCAAAGTAATGAATTTTCGAACGAATGCCGTTTTCAACCATATATTGAAATTTTAAACTAAAAATGTTCTGCTTTAAGTAAAAATGAAACAATTAAATTTCACGCTGAAAAATTGGTTTTCAAAAAAAAAGTTAAAACCAAAAAAATGCATTTTCAAACGAGGATATTAATTTTAAAACAAGACTAGGAACTTTGAAAGAAGAATATTTATTTTGAAATAAAAATATTAATTTGCAACCAAACTGATGAGTTTTCAACTAAAAAGATGAATTTTTAAAGAAGAATAATAATTTTCTAAGAAAAAAAGACAATTTTTCAACAAAATACAGAAATTTTCAACGAAATAGTTGAATTTTCATTTTAAAAAGGAATTAATTCATTTTTATCTAACCTGATGAATTTTTAACTAAAATGATAAATCTTTAACTAAAATAATTGAATTTTCTACCAAAAAGATAAAATTTTAAACAAGAATAACAATTTCTACACAAAAAGATTGATTTTCTAACATAAAAGACGATTTTTCAGCAACAAAAAAAAAAACAGGAATTTTAATGCACATTTAGTTAAAATTAATGTAGATACCATATTAAATTCATTTTAAGCCGCTTTAAATTCCTAATTTTTTAAGTAAAAATATTGAATTTTCGACAATATGGATATATTCTTAACAAAGTACAGAAATTTTCAACCAAATATTGGAATTTTAAACTAAAAAAGGGCTGCTTTAAGCAAAAATGAAATAATTAAATTTTAAATTGAAAAATTGATTTAAAAAAAATGTTAAAATAATAGTAATGTATTTCCAAACGAAAATATTAATTTTAAAATACAAATATTAATTTTTAAATAAAAAAATGATTTTTCAATAAGATACATGAAATCTCAATTAGATCTTTAATTATAATAATTGAATTTTCTACCAAAAAGATGAATTTTACAACAAAAATATTAATTTTTGAACAAGAAGATTAATTTTCTAACATAGAAGACGATTTTTAAACAAATAACAGGTAAAATTAATTTGGGCACCATATTAAATTTATTTAAAAACGGCTTAAATTCCTAATTCTATAAGTAAAAATCATGAATTTTCGACAATATGGATATTTTTTTAACAAAATATTAGAATTTTCAACAAAAAAGACAACTTTTCAACAAAATATAGAAATTTTCAAATATTCAAAAATTCAAATATTGGAATATAATAAGCTAAAAAAGGTTGAAGTTTCAACATTGAAACGTAAATTTTAAGCCAAGCTAATGAATTTTGTACTAAAATGATAAATCTTTAATTAGAATAATTAAATTATGTACTAAAAACATTGATTTTTAAACAATAATAATAATTTTCTAACAAAAAAGACGATTTTTCAACAGAATGCAGAAATTTTAAACAAAATATTTGAATTTTCATTTCAAAAAGAAACAGAATTAGGTAATTTTCATTCAAATTGATCAATTTTTAACTAAAATTAACAATATTTAACTAAAATAATGGAATTTTCAACCAAAAAGATGAAATTTAAAACAAAAATATTAATTTTTAAAAAAGAAGATTAATTTTCTAACATAAAAGACGATTTTTCAACAAAATGCGGAAATTTTCAACCAAATACTTAAATTCTCCACTATAAAAATAAAGAATTTTCAACCAAATAGTGTAATTATAAACTAAAACATGTCTGTTTTCAAGCAACACTGAAATAATTCCATTTTCAGTTGAAAAATTGGTTTTCCAACAAAAAAAATGCTTAAACCAATGTAATAAATTTTCAAACGAAAATATTCATTTTTAAACAAAAATATGAATCTGAAAACAAGAATATTAAATTGTTCCATTCAAAGTAATAAAAACTGAACTGCAAATCAAACCTCTCCATGTGGAACTTTTTAATTTAAAACTTAAAACCAAAGTTTAAAAGTTCTTTAAATCAAAAATTTTGCATTCAAATGCTCAATAATTTACAACTATAAAATGAAAGCTACGAAAACTTTTCAAAAATTAAAACAATTTTAAATTAAATACAGTTAAACTCACAAATTCAAAGTTTTAAACTTTTCAAAATTATAGAGCTCAAAGATTCAGATTCAGTTCCAAAAATATAAATCCACCTAATCATTGTCAATATTTTAAATTGAATGAATTTAAAAATGTTCGAAATTATACCGTTTTTAGCAATTTTAAATTTCAGTTCCAGGTCAGAATTGGTTAAAAATTGAAATTCCTTGTTTAAATCGGAAATTTTAATTCATTTATAGAAAAATTCCCTATTTCAATCCAGAATTTTTATTCTTTTCGAAAATTCTCCACTTGAACTAATTGTAAGAATTAAGAGTTTTTTCTGTAAAATTCCTGAATAAATTCCAATTCAAGCTCAAAATCGGTTTAAAAATGAAAATTCCCAATTCAAATCCAGAATTTTAATTCTTCTCAAAAATTTTCCATTTCAACTTAGAAATAGATTTTTTTTTTGTAAAATTCCATGTTCAAATTCATAATTTTTTTTCTCGAAAATATTCCGTTTTAACTTAGAATTAGAATTCATTCTTTTAAAAAATCCTGTTCCAGCTCGGAATTTATTTAAATTAAAAAATTCCCTGTTCCAAGACAAATTAGAATTCTTTTGGATAAATATCAGTTTCAACTCAGAATTCGTTATAATTGGAAAACTCCCGGTTTCAAGTCAGAATTATTATTATTTTAATTAGTTTCCAGTTCCAATTACGTAAAAAAATTAAAAATTCTCGGTTAAAATTAAAAATTAAATTATTT
>NC_046659.1:139652782-139668321 GCF_010883055.1 Belonocnema kinseyi | reverse complement strand
AAATTGAAAATTCTCTGTTAAAATTAAAAATTAAATTATTTTTATTTTAAATAGTTTAAAAACTTAAATTTAACTTTAAATTTAATTTATTTAAATTTAAATTGAAAAATTCTTTGTTTCAAGACTAAATAGAATTCTTTTGGATAAATAACAGTTTCAACTCAGAATTCGTTATAATTGGAAAATTCCCGGTTTCAAGTCAAAATTATTATTATTTTAATTAGTTTCCAGTTCCAATTATGTAAAAAAATTGAAAATTCTCTGTTAAAATTAAAAATTAAATTATTTTTATTTTAAATAGTTTAAAAACTTAAATTTAACTTTAAATGTAATTTATTTAAATTTAAATTTAAATTAAAAATTTAATTTAAATTTCAATTGAAAAATTCCCTGTTCCAAGACAAAATAGAATTCTTTTGGATAAATATCAGTTTCAACTCAGAATTGGTTAGAATTTGAAAATTCCCGGTTCCAAGTTAGAATTATTATTATTCTAATTAGTTTCCAGTTCCAACTATAAATTTGTAAAAAAAATTGAAAATTCTCTGTTAAAAATAAAAATTAAATTATTTTTATTTTGAATAGTTTACAAACTTAAATTTAAATTTATATTAGAAATTTAATTTAATTTAAATTTAAATTAAAAAACTTCCTGTTCCAGCTCGGAATTTATTTAAATTAAAAAATTCCCTGTTCCAAGACAAAATAGAATTCTTTTGGATAAATACCAGTTTCAACTCAGAATTGTTTAAAATTGGAAAATTTCTGGTTTCAAGTCAGAATTATTAATATTTTAATTAGTTTCCAGTTGCAACTTTAAATTTGTAAAAAAGTTGAAAATTTTCTATTCAAATTAAAATTAAATTTTTTTATACTCTCTTAAAATTAGTTTATTAAAATAAAAAATTATTTTAAATTTTTCTACAAGGTATTTTTTATTCTTCTGAAGCCTTTGAAAATTCTTAGAAAGCTTCAAAATTTGTTATTCGAAATCTTTGTGGGAATAGCCCAATTTTGGCGATACACATAGAAAATTCATTTAAATTATTTGAAATAATTTCAAATTCTTAATTAATTTTGAATTTTTTTCAAGACTTCTAAATATTTCTTCAACTTATTCGAATTTTTTCTGATAATAATAGGTCTTAAATTGTTATTTATACATCAAAATTCAACAATTATTCTTACAAATTAAATTTGTTTAAATAGAACAATAAAAATTGTAAAATTCAAAGTTTAGTTTTTTCTTTATTTCTGAATATTTAATTTTATACTTACTGATTATAAATGAAAAGTAAGATATTCCTAAATATTAAGTAACTGTTCTTTTTCTTAATTGAAAAATGTTAAATTGCATGGTTTAAAAACGGAATATTTTAGACTGAAATAATATTTGAAATTTAATCAAATCCTTTAATTATAAATATATACTATTTTGACTTTATTTTAAGATTGAAAATAGTTTATAAAGGTTCAATAGAACATTTACATTTGTTTAAACAATAAAACTTTCAAATTAAAATAGCTTAATTTTTTATTTAAAACCTGGAAATTCTAAAATTTTGAACTGATTCAGAATAATTCTGTAAAATCAATTATTATTTATTTTTTAAAGTCTTAAAGTAAAATTCAATTTTAAAAAGCATAAATTAATTTATATTCACAGTTAATCATCTAAAAATGTTCCCTTTTTATAAAAAATCTTCGGTTTTAAACTCTTCTAAATTTTAATTCTTTCAAATCTTTAAAACTGAATTTTCAAATTCATTAAATTAAAATGCCCGCTTAAAAATTAAACATTAAAAAAAAAAGATTTTCGAATTCCACATTCTAAACTGAATTAAATCATTATTAAAAAAAGATAACAATTAAACTAATTATTTAAAAAAAAACTGTTATAATCAAAGTTGGATGGATTTTTGCTTCTAAAAATTGGTAAAATTCCTGGTAAAAACCCGTTTAAAAGTACGGCCAAATGACCGATTGGAATTTGTTAAACTTTGGAACAATTTAGAAGCCATGCCCTGGAATAATTGATCTTTCGGAAATAATTAATCTCACCTTGAGTTTGACTTCTATTCTGTCGATCTCGCCACCGAGTAAATCGACGATGTTTTCTCCGTGTTTGAGTAGAAACGCTTCGAGCTCATCGATATTCTGCATCTTCTTCACTTCCTAAAAGACCGGAAAAAAAATCCTCAATGATTTTATGCGCCTAAATATATTTTTTTTTTTTTGAAAAGAATAAATGATTTTTTTGTCGCACCTCGAGCATCGTGTTCAGATCGTGATTGTCTAGATAGGACCTCGTCAATTCCCGACCATCAAAATCCAATTCAGCTTTGTACCTCACCAAACTATTTCCCATGTCGATGCCCTTCACGTCATGGATTGCTCGAACCTATCAATTTCATTAAATTATAGAATTTCTGATTTTACTAATTTAATGAAACTCAGGGCGGCCGTTTTAATCGAAGAAAAAAATTCCCGGTCATTTCCTGGTGCGCAAACATTTTTTTTAGGTCAATGAGATTTAAAAAATCGAGCTCTATTCTAAAATGGAAGGTGCTAACACTTTTCAATTAATCAATTTTAAATGAAATTCAGATAAACTGCAAAATTTAGGACTTTTATCAATTATAGAGTTCAAAGCTTCAGATTAAGCTCGAAAAATGTAAATTCACGTGAACATTTTCAATATTTTAAGCTAAGAGAACATTAAAAATTGAAAAATAATTTTTTTTTTTTAACTTAACAGTTCTTAAATTAGAAGTTAAATTATTTTCATTTTTAAATAGCTTAAGAATTTTTCAAAAGCTTTAAAATTTTATTTCTAAACCTTGAGAAATCTAGCAGAACTTTTTAATTTATTTTAAAATAAACTGAATTTTTTTTACATCTTTTAGAAAATCCTGCAAATTAAAAAAAAATTCCTCAAACTTTGAATTTATAAATAAACTAGAACATTTATTATTTCGAGAGGAAATTGGAGTAATTTAAAAAAATATTTACAATTTAAAAAATTTTTTAAATTTAAAAAAGTGTGTGTACCGAGAAAATTTGGCTATTCGTACCGAAATTTTGTCGATTTTCGCAGATTTCAAACAAAAAATCTAGAAGCTGTTTAATCTAATAATAATCTAATAATAAAAAAATAGAAATAATTTTAAAAAATTAATTTTATACAGAGAAAAACACCAATTTTTAAGAAAATAGTTACATTTTCAATTGAAATAAATAATTTTAAGTTAAAATGACCAATTTTCTACTGGAATAGTTGCATTTTAAGGCCAAAAGATACATGTTTAACCAAAATTATGAATTTTTAACTGGGTGAGAAAATTGAAAATGGTTTTTCATTTTGAAAAATTATTTTAACACAACATTTAAAAAGAATTTAAGAGATTTCAAAAATTATCGAAAAAGAGCCTGAAAGATTTTAAGGATTTTTTTTTTAATTTGCAGGATTTTCCAAAAATTGTAGGAAAAATTTGAATAATTTTAAAATATATTTAGAACTTCTGAAAAAAGTGTTAACAAACTCCGTATAAATAACTTGAAATCATTTCAAGTTTTTAAGAAATTTTGAATCTTTTCAAAACTTTTAAATATCTCTTAATATTACTCTAATTTTTCTAGAAATAAATAGTTGAATTTAAAGAAAATTGGTAAATTTTCAAATAAAATGATGAATCTTATGACTGGAAAGAGTCGAATTTTTATCGAGAAATATGAATTTTCAAACAAGAAGATTAATTTTCTACTAAAAAAAAAAACAAATTTTCAACAACAAAAAAAGTTATGAAATACTTAAAATTTCAGTAAAAAAAAAATTTATTTTATAAAAAACAAAAAACGAATTTTTAAGGAAATAGTTTAATTTTCAACAAAAAATTTGAACTTCTTAAATTATCAGTTACAATAAATTAATTTTAAAAAAACTAGAATCTTTTTAAGAAATTTGAAATGTTCCTAAAGAATAAAAATATTTTCTTACGATCCCTAAGAAAATTCAAAATGGTTTTTCATTTTGAACAAAGTATTGTAACAGAGCATTGAAAAAAGATTTAAAGAGTTTTCAAAAATTATTCAAAACGAGCCTAGAAGATATTAAGGATTTTTTTTTAACTTGGAGGATGCTGATTGGAAATGTAACTATTTTTTTAATCATTTTTTTCTTTGTTGAAAATTAGTTTTTTTTTTAAATTTAACTATTTCAGTTAAATATTCATATTTTTAGTTTAAAATTCATCAATGGTTGCAAAATTGCTTTTTTTGGTTAAAAAATAATAATTTCGCATGAAAATTTAACAAATTCGTTTAATTTTCCATAATTTTATTTTTAAATTTAAGTATTTTGTTTATAATTTTTTTTTAACTAAAAACTTAACTATTCCAATTTTTGTAGATAATTCACCATTTATAGTGAAAAATTATACTGTTTGGTAAGAATATCAACTATTTTTTGTTGAAAAATTATTTTTTTCTTTGAAAATTTGTATTTCTTAATATAAAATTAATTTTATTTGTTTAAAAGTAATCTTATTGTTTCAAAATTCATATTTTTTTATTTAATATTTAACTATTTCAGTTAAAGGTTTATTATTTTGTTTAAAAATTAATCAATGGTTAAATATTTATTTTTTTGTTAAAAAATAACATTGTAAGATAAAAATTAAACTATTCGAATATTTTATAGTTGAAATTGTAACTATTTTATTTAAAGATGAATATTTTTAGTTAAAAATTCATAAATGGTTGAAAATTGTTTATTTTTTTGGTTAAAAAATAATTTTTTTACGTGAAAATTTAACAAATCTGTTAAATTGTTTACAATTTTGTTTGCAAATATAACTATTTTATTTTAAAAAATTGTTTTCGAAATTTAATTTCTTTAGTTAAAAATTCAGCAATGGTTAAAATTTTCCTTTTTTTAGTTAAAAATGATTTTGTTAGATGAAAATTTAACCAATCCGTTCAATTTTCCATAATGTTGGTTGAAAATTAAAGTTTTTTTTATCATTTGTTTTTTTATATTAAAAATAATTTTCTTGAACTGATAATTTAACTATTTCAGTTAAAGATTCATATTTTTATTTTAAAACTCATCAAGGATTAAAATTTTTTTTTTTTTTTTTGGTTAAGAAATCATTCTTTTACGTGAAAATTTATGAATTTTTTTGCTGTCGAAAATAAAATTTTTTAACTGAAAATTTAACTATTCAATTTTTTTGATAATCTATTTTTTATAGTAGAAAAATCTACTATTTGGTTAAAAATATCAACTATTTCTTGTTGAAAAATTATTTTTTTCTTTGAAAATTTGTATTTTTTAATAGAAAATTAATTTTATTGGTTTAAAAGTAATCTTATTGTTTGAAAATTCTTATTTTTTTATTTAATGTTTAACTATTTCAGTTAAAGATTTATTATTTTATTAAAAAATTCATCAATGGTTAAATATTTGATATTTTTTGTTAAAAAATAACTTTGTAAGATAAAAATTTAACTATTCAAATATTTTATGGTTGAAATTTTAATTATTTTATTTAAAGATGAATATTTTTAGTTAGAAATTCATAAATGGTTGAAAATTGTTTTTTTTTTTTTTTTGTTAAAAAATAATTTTTTTAAGTGAAAATTTAACTATTTTATTAAAAAAAATTTTTTTCGAAATTTAATTTCTTTAGTTAAAAATTCAGCAATGGTTAAAAATTGCCTTTTTTTAGTTAAAAATGATTTTGTTAGATGAAAATTTAACCAATCCGTTAAATTTTCCATAATGTTGGTTGAAAATTAAACTTTTTTTTATCATTTGTTTTTTTTATGTTGAAAATAATTTTCTTAAACTGAAAATTTAACTATTTCAGTTAAAGATTCATATTTTTATTTTAAAACTCATCAAGGATTAAAAATTTTCTTTTTGTTTTGTTTAAGAAATCATTCTTTTACGTGAAAATTTATCAATTTTTTTGCTGTCGAAAATAAAAATTTTTTAACTGAAAACTTAACTATTCAAATTTTTTTAGATAATCCATTTTTTATTTGAATCTTTGAAATTTTATTTGAATTTTATTTGAAATTCCACTATTTCAGTTAAAGATTTATTATTTTAGATGGTATTTTTTTTTATGTTGAAAATTAATTTTCTTAAACTGAAAATATATCTATTAGAATTTTTATGGTTGAAAATTTAACTATTTCATTTAAAGATTCATATTTTTAGTTAAAAAGTCATTAATGGTTGAAAAATGGCTTTTTTTATTTAAAAAATAATTTTTTGACCTAAAAATTGAACAAATCCGTTCAATTTTCCACAATTTTGTTTGAAAATTTAACTATTCCAATTTATGTAAATAATTCATCTTTTATAGTCAAAAATTCAACCGTATGTTTAAAAATATCAACTATTCGGTTACAAATTTACTTTTTTGTTGTTTAAAATTCGTCCTTTTTTTTATAGAAAAACGAACTATTTCAGTAAAGGATTCAATATTTTAGTTGAAAATTCATCACTCATTAAAAATCCTTTTTTTTTGGTTAAAAATAATTGTTTAATTCACAATTTCACTAATCCAACTAAATTTTCAATAATTTTAGTTAAAGATTCATTTTTATTTGTCGAAAACTAATTTATAATTAATTTTATTGCTTGAAATTTAATTACATAATTAATCTTTTGCTCATGATTGAAAGATAAATTAGTTCTTGATAAAGAAAAAAAAACATTTCAGTATTAAGATTTCTTTCTAAATAAGACGTTTTTTTCATAATAGACTAAAAAATTTTAATTACTTTTCGCACTTCAATAAAATAACTATTTTAAAAGCAAAAAAGTAAATTTAAATTTAAGATTCTCGTAAAAAAAATACAAGTAGATATCAAGGTTTCCAAGATTTTCGAGGTATTAAAAAACCCTGATTATTTATCTAAAAATAAAAAAAATATCTCACCATAATGTCAGATTCCAATTCCGCATTTATTTTATCGAGACTGTCTTGCGAAATACTTCGTCCAATCAAAGCTGCGACGTTAGAATAAATAATGAAAGAAGCCACACCTCCTAGAAGGCCTCCAACGAGAAGAGATCCAATCGCGTCAAAAGCCGGATTTCCCAAATATGAAGTCAATCCCATACAAGAAGCGGCGCAACAAACTCCTATCACCTGCATTATCATTAATTACATCTCTTGATAAATAAATTAAATTTTTAATAATCAAACTGGCCATTTTAAATTAAAAAAAAAAAATTTAATCCATTTGCAGTAATAAAAAATAAACTACAAATTGAACACTTGAATTTTAAACTTTTCAAATTGAAATTTCCAAGTTTTTTAATTACAAATTTTTCCATTCCCTTGCTCAATAATTTGCAGGTAAAAATGGAAAGTACTGACACTTTTCAATTCAACAATTTTAAATTCAGATAGACTGCAAAAATGAGAATTGTTAATTTTCGAAAATGAATGAGTTCAAAGATTCAGATTCAATTCTTTAAATTAAAAAGAATCATTTAACTTTACAATTTTCAAAATTACATTTTGTTTTAAATAATTTTAAGCGAGCAAGGATAAAAATTTAAATATTAATTTTTTTAACTGAATACTTCTTAAATTAAAAATTAAATTATTTTCATCTTCAGTAGTTTAAACATTCTTGAAAAGCTTCAAATTTGTATTTCGAAATCTCAAGAAATCTAGAAGTTGTTTTAAATTTATACAATTTTATAATTATTTTTGAAATTTTTTTAGAACTTCTAAATGTCTTTTGAAATTAATAGAATTTTTCCCAAAAGTTTTAGAAAATGAATATTCTTTTAAAATAATATTCCAAAGTGAAAATTTTTTTAAGCTTTTCACAATTCTTAAGATGTTTCTAATTTTTTTTTTTAAATCTGCAAAAACTTGCTGGTACAACATTTGTTCAAATTATTTGAAATCATTTCAATTTTTAAATTAATTTTAAATACTTTTAAAACTTCGAAATACCTCTTAAAATTACTCAAATTTTTTCTTAAAAAAAATAAATGTTTACTTGCTATTTAAATTCCAAAATTCAACAATTTCACTTACAAATTAAACCTTTTTTGAAATAAGAAACAAAATAGTAACGGTCAAATTCAAATATTGCTAAATATTAAATAATTATTTTTCTTAATTAAAAAATTTGAAATTTTACGGATTAAAAACTGGAAATTGTTAATTTGAAACGGATTTAGAATCATTTTTACAAATAATTTATTGTTATTATTTAACTATTGTTTATTTACAGTTGATAAAATAAAAATATTTGTTATCAAGAATTTGCGACTTCAAACGGTTCTAATTTTTAATTATTTAAATCTTCAAGATTGCTACTTTCAAATTCTTTAAATTTAAAATAAAAATCTAAAATGGAAAATTTGTTAAATGGAAGAACATTTTTCAAGGTCAATGATATTTAAAAAATCGAAAACTAGATCTAAAAATTGTTCCATGTTCAAATTAATAATTTAAATTTTTTCGAAAATATACCGTTTCAACTTCGAATTAGAATTTATTTATTTTTTTAATTCCCCGTTCCAACTCGGAATTTATTTAAATTTAAAAATTCCCTGTTCCAAGAAAAATTAGAAATCTTTCGGATAAATACCAGTTTCAACTCAGAAATGGTCAAAAATTGAAAATTCCTTGTCCAAATTTGGAATTTTAATGCTTTTCGCAAATTCTCCGTTTCAAATAAAAATTAGAATTTTTCTTAAAAATTTCCCTGCTTCAATTCACAATTTTAATTTTTTTCGAAAATATCCCATTTCAACTTTGAATTATAATTAATTCGTTAAAAAAAAAATTCCTGTTCCAGCTCGGAATGTATTAAACAAATTTAATTCCCTGTTCCAAGACAAATTAAAAAATCTTTTGGATAGATACCAGTTTCAACTCAAAATTGGTCAAAAATTGAATATTGGAAAATTCCCTGTTTAAATACGAAATCCATTTTTTTCCAAAAATTCCCTGTTCAAATCCAGAACTCTAAACCTTTTCGAAAATTCTCCATTTCAAGCACACCCCCCTGTTCCAATTCACAATTTAAATTTTTTTCGAAAATATCTCGTTTCAACACAGAATGATAATTTTGTTTGAAAAATTCTTTTGAATTAATTTCATCTTTTTTAAATTCACTTTGAACTTTAATGAATTTCATCAAAATTCCTCGATTTTTTTTTTAATTCTTCTCAATTCTTTCCAATTTCACGGAAATCCATAGAATTTTTTAAATATAAAATTTGCTTTCCGATTAATTTGAGTTTAACTGTAATCGATTTGAAACTTTAAGAATAAAATCAAGAAATTATTAATTAAATAAATTAAATCAATTTTAGTTAAAAATTCATCAAAGGTTGAAAATTTTCTTAAAAATTTAGCTATTTTGTTTATAATTTTTTTTTTGTCGAAAATTAATTTTTTTAAACTGAAAATTGAGCTATTCCAATTATTATGGATAATTCATCTTTTATAATTAGAAATTTAATTGTTAGCTCAAAAATATCAACTATTTGGTTGAAAATTCATTTTTTCTTTGAAAATTGGTCTTTTTTTTATAGAAAAATGATCTTATCGTTTAAAAAGTAATGTTATTATTTGAAAAATCATCTTTTTGATCGAAAATTCAACTATTTCAGTTTAAGATTTATTACTTTTGTTAAAAATTCATGAATGGTTGAAAATGTTTTTTTTTATTGTTAAAAAATAAACTTTTTAGATGAAAATTTACTAAATTCTTGCATATTCCATAAACTGATTGAAAAAATCAAAAATCAATTTTTTTAAACTGAAAATTGAACTATTTCAATTTTTGTTAATAATTAATCTTTTATAGTTAAAAATTCAACTGTTTGGTTGAAAATATCAACTATTTGGTTGCAAATTCATTTTTTTTGTTTGTTAAAAGTTGATATTTTTTTTATCGAAAATTAATCTTCTTGATCGAAAAGTAATTACATTTTTCCATTAAGAGCTAATTTTCAATTTAAAAAAATAAAAACTATTTTTTTACAAAATCATTTAACGAATTTTCTACAAAAAAGTTTAACTTTATGCCAATTTTTTTAATTTTCAACAAAATAGTTTAATACTCAACCAAAATTGATAAATCTTCAACTAAAAAGTTGCATTTTTAACCAAAGAGATGAATTTTCTACCAAGAAAAAATGTTCAGTCAAGAATGAAAAATAATGTTACGCAATTTTTAATTAAATTTTTTAAACAAAAATAACGAACTTTCAACTAAAATTATAAATCTTCAACGAAAAAAAATAAAATTTAAAAAAAATTCGTTCTAGTTTCAACCAAGGAGTGAAATTTTTAATGATTTTGGTTCAAAATTCTACGTTTTGGTTACAAATTCTACTATTTAGTTGAAGATTTAACTATTTTATTGGAAATTAAGGTCTTTTGTCAAAAATGCATCGTTTTTGGATGAAAAATTATATTGTTTGGCAGAAAATTCATTTTTTAAATTGAAAATTCATATCTTTTGGTTGAAAATTCATCTTTTTTGATTGAAAATTTATTCTTTCTATTTGAAAAGTCTATTATTGTATTTTTGTTTGAGAAATCATCTCTTTTACTTAAAAAACATACTTTTTTTGAAAATTCAACGATTTTTTTGAAAAAGTCATAGTTTTTTATCGAATATTTATACTTTTGTAGAAAATTCGTATTCTTTGGTTGAAAATTTATAATTTTTATTGAAAAATCTACTATTATATTTTTGTTGTTTAGTTAAAAATTCTACAAATTGTTTGAAAGTTGATTTTATTGAAAATTGAACTAGGTTCTTAAAAAGTCACCTTTTCTGTTACAAATTAACCTCTTGGTTGAAAAAATCTATTTTAAAAAAATCATAGTTCTTTTTATCAAAAACAAAAAAAGTATTATATTTCTTTTTCAGAATTAATCTGAATTCAACTATTTTGTTAAAAAGTCATATTTTTTGTCGAAAATCCATCCTTTTTGGATGGTAAATTCTCTTTTACTTTAAAAATCGTCTTTTTGGGTGGAAAAATCAACTATTTGCTAAAAAAATATCACCTTTTTGCTCAAAATTCATCTCTTGGATAAAAATTCTACTATTTGGTTGAAAATTTAACTGTTTTGTTTGAAAGTCATCTTCTTTGGTTAAAAATTGATCCTTTTTGATTGAAAGCTAATTATTTTTATGTGAAAAAAATTATATTTTTATTTTATAATTAATCTAAATTCAACTATTTTCTTAAAAAGTAATCTTTTTTTATCAAAATTCAACTGATTTATTGAACACTTGTATTTTTGGATAGAAAATCAATCCTTTTTGTGTCAAAATTCTCATTTGTTAAAAAAGTCATATTTTTTAGTTGAAAATTCGTCTTCCTTGCTTCAAAATTAAACTGGCATGTAAAATATTCATCCTTTCAAATTAAAAATTTAAGATTATGTTTGAAAATGCAACTCTTCCTGGTTCAAGTTTAATCTTTTTTCTTTAAAAATTCAATCATTTCGTTCAAGATTCGTCGATTAAGAAAGTGTAATAAAAACTGTATTTGGTGTGCAAGTTGTAATTTTGAAAAAATTTGAGAAAAAGGTGACAATTCCTAAAATAGGTGACAAAAGGTGACAAAATTGAAAATAGGTGATGACTGTTTTAAGTAATTTTATAGGGTGGAAAATTCAATTATTTTAGTTAAAGATTCATTATGTTAGTTGCAAATTCATCACGGATTAGAATTTTTTTTTTTAAACATAATTTTTTATATGAAAATTAGTAATTCGATTTTTTGTCGAAAAATTTTTTTCAACTGAAAATTTAGCTATTCCAAGTTTTGTTGGTAATTCATCTTTCATAGTTAAGAATTCAACAATTGGGTTGAAAAATATCAACTATTTGGTTTAAAATTCATTTTTTTTTTGAAGATTCGAATTTTCATAATTTTTTTTTTCAATTCCCTTGAATAATTCTATGCTGATTTCAAAATTACGGAATTCAATCAGTTTCATTAATATTTATAAATTGTTTTCAATTAACTTAATCTTTTTCAAACTCATATTGAATTTTTATTAATTCCATTGAAATTCTAGGACGTTTTTCTTAAATTCCCCTAAATTATTTCCAATTTGATGGAAATCAATGACATTTTTTTTATTTAAAAATTTCTTTTCCGATTATTTTGAATTTAACTTGAATTACTTTGAAACTTTATGAATAAAATTAATAAATTAATAATTAATTAAATTAAATTATTAATTAAAATACTGACGGCTGTACCTTATTTGTTCAAAATGCAACTTTTTGGTTGAAAACTAAACTATTTCAGTTAAAGATTAATTATTTTAGTTAAAAATGCATCAAAGGCGGGAAATTTGTTTGAAACTTGAACTATTTTGTTTATAATTTGTTTTTTTTTCTCGAAAATGAATTTTCTTAAACAGAAAATTTAGATATTCCAATTTTTGTGGATAATTCATCTTTTATAATTAGAAATTTGTTTGATTGGTAAAAAATATTAACTATTTGGTTGAAAATTCATTTTTTCTTTGAAAATTCGCGTTTTTTATAGAAAAATGATCTTATTGGTTGAAAAGCAATGTTATTATTTAAAAAATCATCTTTTTTGTTGAAAATTCAACTATAAAAGTTAATTATTTATAATTTTAGTTAAAAATTCATCAATGGTTGAAAACGTTATTTTTTTGGTTAAAAAATAATCGGTTTAGATGAAAATTTAACAAATTCTTAGATTTTCCATAATTTTATGGAACATTTAATTATTTTGATTATTATTTTTGATTTTTTTATTCAAAAGTTAATTGTTTTGAACTGAAAATTTAAATATTACCATTTATATTGATAATTAATCTTTTATAGTTAAAAATTTAACTGTTCGGTTGAAAATATCATCTATTTGGTTGCAAATTCATTTTTTGTTGTTGAAAATTTATCGTTTTTTATAGAAAACCAATTTGATTGGTTTAAAAGTAATCTTATTGTTTGAAAATTCATTTTTTTTGTTTAAAATTTAACTATTTCAGTTAAAAATTCATTACTTTAATTAAAAATTCATCACTGGTTGAAAAATTGCTTTTTTTTTTTTGTTTAAAAATAATATTTGTATTTGGAAACTTCACTAAACCAGTTAAATTTTCCATAATTTTATCTGAAAATCCGTGTCTTTCGTGGAAAGTTATCTATTTTGTTAAAAGTTCTTTTTTTTGTATAAAATTAAATTATTTTAACTAAAAAAGTATTATTTTCTTGAAAATCCATGATTTTTTGGTTGAAATTTTTTTTTTTTGAAGATTCGAATTTTATTCATATTTTTAAATTGTTTTTAATTAATTTGAAATTTTTCAAATTCACCTTGAATTTTTATGATTTAAAATTTAATTATGTCAATTTTTATTGTCAATTTACATTTTTTAGTAAAAATTACGTCACCCTTTTGGTTGAAAACTCAACTATTTTATTTATAATTTGTTTTTTTTTTGTCGAAAATTAATTTTTTAAACTGAAAATTTAACTGTTCGATTTTTTGTTATTAATTGATCTTTTATCATTTGAAAATTTAACATTTTCAGTTAAAGATGAATATTTGTAGTTAAAAATTCATCAATGGTTGAAAATTTGCGTTTTCTTTGGTTAAACGATAATTCTTTCACGTGAAAATTTAACAAATTTGTTTAATTTTCTATAATTTTATTTGAAAATTCAAATATGTTGTTTATAATTTGTTTTTTTTTTTGTTGAAAATTAATTTTTGCTTTGTTCAATTTTTTATTAAATTCCCCTTAATTATTTCTAATTTCACGGAAATCAATGGAATTCTTTTCCGATTGATTTGAATTTAACTTGAATTGCTTTGAAACCTTATGAATACAATTAATTTATTATTAATTAATTAAATTATTAATTAAAATATTGACGGCTGCAACTTGTTAGTTGAAAATTCATCGTTTTGGTTGAAAATTAAACTATTTCAGGAAAACATTTATTATTTTAGTTAAAAATTCATCAAAGGTTGAAAATTTGCTTGAAAATATAACTATTTTGTTCATAATTGGCCTTTTTGTCAAAAATTAATTTTTTTAACTGAAAATTTAGCTATTCCAAGTTTTGTGGATAATTCATCTTTTATAATTAGAAATTTATTTTTTTGACTAAAAATATTAACTATTTGATAGAAAAATCAACTATACCAGTTAATTATTTATAATTTTAGGTAAAAATTCATCAATGGTTGAAAACGTTATTTTTTTGGTTAAAAAAAATTGGTTTAGATGAAAATTTAACAAATTCTTACATTTTCCATAATTTTAGAGAAAATTTAATTATTTTGATTATAATCTTTGCTTTTTTATTCAAAAATTAAAATGAAAATTGAACTATTTCCATTTATGTTGATAATTAATCTTTTATAGTTAAAAATTTAACTATTTGGTTGAAAATATCATCTATTTGGTTGCAAATTCATTTTTTGTTGTTGAAAATTTATCTTTTTTTGTAGAAAATTAATTTTATTGGTTTGAAAGTAATCTTAATGTTTGAAAATTCATCTTCTTGGTTTCAAATTTAACTATTTCAGTTAAAAATTCATTATTTTAGTTAATGATCCAATGATCCAATTTATAACTTCTTTTTAATTAAATTGAACTTTTTCAAACTCACCTTGAATTTTTATGAATGTCATCGAAATTATTGAAAATTTTTCTTAAATTTCCCAAAATTCTTTCCAATTTCAGGGAAATTTTTGGAATTTTTTTGATTTAAAATGGGGTTTCCGATTATTTTTAATTTAACTTGAATTGTTTTGAAACCTTATGAATAAAATTAATTGATTAATAATTAATTTAATGAAATTATTCATTAAAATACTGACGGCAGCATCTTATTGGTTTAAAATTAATCTTTTTGTTTGTAAAGTAAATTATTTCAGTTAAAGATTTATTATTTTAGTTAAAAATTCATCAAAGGTTGAAAATTTGCTTGAAAATTTAACTATTTTGCTTATAATCTGCTTTCTTGTCGAAAATTAATATTTTATAATGAAAATTTAACCATTACAATTTTTCTTGATAATTCATCTTTTATATTTAAAAAATCAACTGTTTAGTTAAAAATGTTTTTGTTAGATGAAAATTTAACAAATCCATTAAAGTTTTTATAATATTGGTTGAAAATTCAACTATTTTTTTATTGTTTTTTTTTTGTCGAAGATTAATTTTTTAAACTGAATATTTAACTATTACAATTTTTGTTCTTGATTGATTTTTTATCGTTGAAAATTAAAATATTTCAGCTAAGGATTTATTTTTTAAGTTAAAAATTCATAAATGATTGAAAACTGGCTTTGTTTTGTTAAAATATCATTTTTTTTTTACGTGAAAATTGAATGTAATTTTATTTGAAAATTTAAATATGCTGCCTTGAATTTTTATGAATGTCATTGAAATTCTTGGAAATCTTTCTTAAATTCCCCTCAATTCTTTCCAATTCAAATTCATCTTTTTGGTTTAAAAATAAACTAT
>NC_046659.1:139648865-139652682 GCF_010883055.1 Belonocnema kinseyi | reverse complement strand
TAATTTTTTATAATGAAAATTTAACTATTACAATTTTTGTTCTTGATTGACTTTTTATAGTTGAAAATTAAACTATTTCAGTTAAAGATTAATTTTTTAAGTTTAAAATTCATCAATTTTTGAAAACTGGCTTTGTTTTTTAAAAAAATAATTCATTTTACGTGAAAATTGAACAAATTCGTTTAATTTTCCGTAATTTTATTTGAAAATTTAAATATGCTGCTTTGAATTTTTATGAATGTCATTGATATTCTTGGAAATTTTTCTTAAATTCCCCTCAATTCTTTCCAATTCAAATTCATCTTTTTGGTTGAAAAATAAACTATTTCAGTTAAAGATTTATTATTTTAGTTCAAAATTCGTCAATGGTTTAATACGTGATTTTTTTCTGTGAAAAAAATCATTTTCATTCTATGAAAATTTAACAAACTCGTTACATTTTTCGTAATGTTGGTTAATTTTTGTTCCTAATTGATATCTTTTATGGTTGAAAATTCAACTATCTCAATTAAAGAATCATATTTTTTGTTAAAAATTCATCAATGGTTAAAAATTTGCTTTTTGGTTTAAAAATAATTCTTTTACGTAAGAATTTAACAAATTAGTTTAATTTTCTGTAATTATGTTTGAAACATTAACTATTTTATTTATAATTTGTTATTTTTTTGTCGAAAATTAATTTTGTTTTTAATTGAAAATTTAGATATTCCAATTTTTGTGGATAGTCATCTTTTACAGTTAAAAATTTAATTGTTTGGTAACAAATATTAACTATTTGGTTTGAAATTCAACTATAAGAGTTATAGATTTATTATTTTCGTTAAAAACTCATCAATGGTTAAAATTTTGCTTTTCTTTGGTTAAAGAATAATTTTATTAGATGAAAATTTAACAAATTCTTACATTTTCCATAATTTTATGGAAAATTTAATTATTTTGATTATAATTTTTGCTTCTTTAAATCAAAAATTAATATTATTAAACTGAAAATTAAACTATTTTAATTTTTGTTGATAATTAATCTTTTATAGTAAAAAAATTCAACGGTTTTGTTTAAAATATCAACTATTTGGTTGCAAATTAATTTGTTGTTGTTGAAAATTTATCTTTTTTTATAGAAAATCAATTTTATTGATTAAAAAGTAATCTTATTGTTTGAAAATTCATTTTTGTTGTTGTAAAATTTAACTATATCAGTTAAAGATTCATTATTTTAGTTAAAAATTCATCACTGGTTGAAAATTTGTCTTTTTTCTGTTTAAAAATAATTTTGTTTTAATAATTTTTTTTGTCGAAAATTAATTTTTTTAAACTGAAAATTTAGCTATTCCAATTTTTTTTGAGAATTCATACTTTATAGTTTGTAATTTAACTGTTTGGTAAAAAATATTAACTATTTGGTTGAAGATTCCTTTTTTCTTAGAAAATTGGTATTTTTTATACAAAAATGATCTTATTGGTTGAAAAGTAATGTTATTGTTTAAAAAATCATCTTTTTGGTTGTAAATTCAACTATTTCCGTTTAAGATTAATTATTTTAGTTAAAAATTTATAAATGGTTGAAAAATTTCATATTTTGGTTAACAAATAATGCTTTTATATGAAAATTTAATAAATTCTTACATATTCCATAATGTTATAGAAAAATTAATTATTTTGATTACAATTTTTTCTTTTTTCAATAAAAAATTAATATCTTCAAAGTGAGAGTTGAAAATTAATCTTTTATAGTTAAAAATTCAACTGTTTGGTTGAAAATATCAACTATTTGCATGAAAATTCAGTTGTTTTTTTTTTGATGATTCGAATTTTCATAATTTTTTTTTTCAATTCCCTTGAATATTTTTATTCTTATTTAAAAATTACCGAATTCAATGAATTTCTTCTTAAATTCCCCTTAATTCTGTCCAATTTCACGGAAATCAATGGAGTTTTTTTATTAAAAATTTTTTCCGATTGATTTGAATTTAACTTAAATTGCTTTGAAACCTTATGAATAAAATAATTAATTATTAATTAATTAAACTATTAATTAAAATACTGACGGCTGTACCTTATTTGTTCAAAATGCAACTTTTTGGTTGAAAACTAAACTATTTCAGTTAAAGATCAATTATTTTAGTTAAAAATGCATCAAAGGTGGGAAATTTGTTTGAAACTTGAACTACTTTCTTTAGAATTTGCCTTTATGTCGAAAATTAATTTTTTAACTGAAAATTTAGCTATTCCAAGTTTTGTGGATAATTAATCTTTTACAATTAGACATTTATTTGTTTGGTAAAAAATAGTAACTATTTGGTTGACAATTCAACTATACCAGTTAATTATTTATAATTTTAGTTAAAAATTCATCAATGGTTGAAAATGTCTTTTTTTTGTTAAGAAATAATTGGTTTAGATGAAAATTTAATAAATTCTTACCGTCGAAAATCAATGGATTTCGTTAAAAGTTACATATTTCGTTGAAGATTCGTTTTTTTGGTCTAAAATTAATTATTTTTAAATAAAAAAAGTATGTATTTTATTGAAAACTCGTGGTTTCTGGTACAAAATTAAACTTTTTGATCGAAAAATCATCTAATTTCTTAAAAATTCAACATTTTGGTTCAAAAATCTTTTTCTTTCTTCACTGAAAAATCATCAATAATTGAAAATTAAAATCTTGTTGAGAAAAAAGAAGTTTTCAACCAGAGATGAATTTTTAAATAAAAATATGGAATACTAAATTTATCAAATTAAAAAAAAAGCTTAAATCAGAGAAGCAAGTTTTCAACAAAATAGTTCAGTTTTTACACGAAAAAAATTATTTTCTACTAAAAAAAACACGTTTAATTTTAAATAAAAAACAGTTGAATCCGACTAAAAAATACGATTTTTCAAAAAAAGATTTTAATTTTCGACTAAGTAAGATTTTCCAGTGAAAAAATTAGTTTCTAAGAAGAGATGAATTTTTAAATAAAAATATGGAATATTAAAATACATAAAATTAGAAAAAATATTTAAAAAATTAAAAATATATCAAACATAGAATATTTAACTGAATTAGTTCAATTTTTATTTAAAAAAATAAACCCTGAATTAGAAAACGCAAGTTTTCAACAAAATAGTTAAAATTTCAAGATGAAAAATTAATTTATTACTAAAAAAACCCAAGTTTAATTTTAAATAAAAAACAGCTGAATTAGACTTAAAAATATGATTTTTAACAATTTTTTTATTTTTAATTCTAAAAGGTTTTTCTGTGAAAAAATTAGTTTTCAACCAGAGATGAGTTTTTAAATAAAAGTATGGAATACTAAATTTATCAAATTAAAAAAAAGCTTAAATCAGAGAAGCAAGTTTTCAACAAAATAGTTGAATTTTGACACGAAAAAATTAATTTTCGACTAAAAACAACACGTTTAATTTTAAATAAAAAACAGTTGAATCCAACTAAAAAATACGATTTTTCAAAAAAAGATTTTAATTTTCGACTACGTAAGATTTTTCAGTGAAAAAATTAGTTTTTAAGCAGAGATGAATTTTTAAATAAAAATATGGAATATTAAAATACATAAAATTAGAAAAAATATTTAAAAAATTAAAAATATATCAAAAATAGAATATTTAACAGAATTAGTTCAATTTTTATTAAAAAAAATAAACCCTGAATTAGAAAACGCAAGTTTTCAACAAAATAGTTAAAATTTCAAGATGAAAAATTAATTTATTACTAAAAAAAACCCAAGTTTAATTTTAAATAAAAAACAGTCGAATTCGACTTAAAAATATGATTTTTAACAAGATTTTTATTTCTAATTCTAAAAAGTTTTTCTGG
>NC_046659.1:139644169-139648765 GCF_010883055.1 Belonocnema kinseyi | reverse complement strand
TCAACCAGAGATGAATTTTTAAATAAAAATATGGAATATTAAAATATATAAAATAAAAAAAATTAAAATAAATTAAATAAAAAAATATATAAAATATGGAATCTTCAACTGGATTAGTTTAATTTTCCATTCAAAAAATTAATTTTAAACCAGAAAAAAAAGTTTTCAACGAAATAGTTCAAATTTCCTGAACCCAAATATTGGACATATCATAAAATAATAAAAACGCCAAAATAATAAAAAAAGAGGACTTATAGAGATGAAAAATAAAAAAGAGGATTTCCCGACAAAATAGGGATTAAACAAATACTTATATTTTATACATTTTTTACCTCCAAAAATTTTTTTCTTTCTTCACTGAAAATTCATCAATAATTGAAAATTAAAATCTTGTTGAGAATTCGTTTATTTTTTTTTGTTGAATTCAACCGTTTTTTTTTAAATTAAACTCTTTTGATGAAATTTTACTTTTGTTTTTAAAATTTCTTTTCCGCTTATTTTGAATTTAGCTTGAATTGCTTTGAAACCTTACGAATAAAATAAAATAAAATAAAATAAAATAAAATAAAATAAAATAAAATAAAATAAAGTAAAATAAAATAAAATAAAGTAAAATAAAATAATTATTAATCAGGATACTTACGGCTGCAAAGTCCTCCATGAGGACGACGTTGACGGAGGGATCCAGCCCCGACATGACGTATTCCTTGAACTTGAGTCGCTTCTCCATCGCGCCCTTTTTAATCGAATTGATGGCAACCATGAGAGTGGCTCCTTCCGAAACGAGGGAACCCCCGAGGATAAAATAGGCCCAGTAGAAGGAATCGACGGGTTCCGGAAAAAGGAGACCGTGGATTCCGTGGTAGACGGAGAGACCTGTGCCGACGCAAAAAATTCCAACGCCGGATATCAACGAGGACACATATTTCATGTTTGTGTAGCCGTACGGATGATCCGGATTCGGATTCTACAAAATAATACATTCATTCTTCACAAATTTCATCCCGGGTTTTCATTTTAAATTTTATTTTCAATCCAAGAATTTAGTGAGGATTATAGGCCTTACAGTAAGATGGTCCAAAAATCGATTAGCAATTTTTTGTCTCGAATTTTTACGCATATTGCCCAGAGATTTTTTCGAATCACCACAATTTAGAGGTATTATTATTATTAACAAATTAGTTTGGAAACATAAAAAAAACTGAGGTTTTATTAAAAATTTAAAGCTGAAAATTCTTGTATTTTATCGAAAATTCATCTTTTTCGTTTAAAATTTCAACTATTTCAATTAAAGATTTATTATTTTAGTCGAAAATTTACACACTGTTCGTTGAAAATTTAATTATTCGAATTTTTGTGGATAATTTATCTTTTATGATTGAAAATGTAATTGTTCGGTGAAAAATAGTTCAAAACTAAATTTTTATTTGACAATTCGTCCTTTTTATAGAAATATAATCTTATTGGAAGAAAATTAATCTTTTTTATGGAAACTGCTTCTTTTTTGTTAAAAAATAATTTTTTGACGTAAAAATTTAACAAATTCGTTTAATCTTCCAGAATTTTATTTGAAAATTAAACTATTTGGTTTAAAATTGGTTTTTTTGTTGTCGAAAATTAAATTTTTTAACTGAAAATGTAGCTATTCCAATTTTTGTGGATAATTCATATTTTATAGTTAAAAATTTAATTTTTTGGTAAAAAATATTAACTATTTGGTTGAAAATTCGGATGTTTTATAGAAAATTCATCCCTTTGGTTGAAAATTCCACTATTTCAGTTAAAAGATTTCTTATTAAATTAAAAATTCGTCAATGGTTTAATATTTGAATTTTTGCGGTTAAAAAATAATTTTGTTAGATGAAAATTTCACAAATAAATGAAATTTTCCATAATGTTGGTTGAAAATTTAACCATTTTTTGGTCATTTCTTTTTTTTACGTAAATTATTTTTTTTTCATAATTGATCGTTTTTAGTTGAAATTAAAACTATTTTAGTTAAAAATTCATTTTTTTTAGTTAAAAATTCATCAATGTTTGAAAATTTTCTTCTTTTTTAGTTTAAAAATAATTCTTTTACGTAAAAAATTAACAAATTCGTTTAATTTCCCATAATTTAATTTGAAAATTTAACTATTTTGTTTACAATTTGTTTTTTTTTTTGGCTAAAAATTAAGTTTTTTAACTGCAAATATAGCTACTTCAATTTTTGTGGATAATTCATCTTTTGTAGTTAAAAATTTAATTTTTCAATAAAAAATATCAACTATTTGGTTGAAAATTCCACTATTTCAGATAAAGATTTCTTATTTAATTAAAAATTCGTCAATGGTTTAGTATTTGAATTTTTGCGGTTAAAAACTAATTTTGTTAGATGAAAATTTCACAAATAAGTTAAATTTTCCATAATGTTCCTTGAAAATTTAATCATTTTTTGGTCATTTATTTTTTTTACGTAAATTTATTTTTTTTTCACTGATAATTTAACTGTTAGAATTTTTGTTCATAATTGATCTTTTTTAGTTGAAAATTTAACTACTTCAGTAAAAAATTCATCAATGGTTTGAAAATTTGCTTCTTTTTTAGTTTCAAAATAATTCTTTTACGTAAAAATTTAACAAATTCGTTTAATTTTCCATAATTTTTTTTGAAAATTTAACTAATTTTCTTAGAATGTGTTTTTTTTTTGTTACAAATTAAGTTTTTTAACTGAAAATATAGCTACTTCAATTTTTGTTGATAATTCATCTTTTGTAGTTAAAAATTTAATTTTTCAATAAAAAATATCAACTATTTGGTTGATATATTTGCGGTAAAAAACTAATTTTGTTCGATAAAAATTGAACAGATCCGTTAAATTTTCCATAATTTTGGTTGAAAATTTAACCAATTTTTGATAATTTGTTTTTTTTTCGTAAATTAATTTTTGATAGAAAATTAATCCGATTGCTTAAGAATTAATGTTATTGTTTAAAAAATACTCTCTTTTTTTGTTGAAAATTTTACTATTTCAGATAAAAATTTATTATTTTAGTTAAAAATTCAACAGTGGTTAAATATTTGCTTTTTTTTTTGTTAAAAAATAATTCTTTTGCGTAAAAGTTGAACAAATTCGTTTAATTTTCCAAAATTTTATTTGAACATTAAACTATTTTTTTTTAAATTTGTTTTTTTGTTGTTTCGAAAATTAAATTTTTTAACTGAAAATGTAGCTATTCCATTTTTAATTTAATTTTAATTCTTTTTTTCGTGAATTACTTTTTATTCACTGATATTTTAATTGTTCGAATTTTTGTTCATAATTGATCTTTTTTAGTTGAAAATTTAACTATTGTAGTTAAAAATTCATTTTTTTAATTAAAAATTTCAACTATTTGGTTGAAAATGCAACTATTTCAGTTAAAGATTTCTTATTTAATTAAAAATTCGTCAATGGTTTAATATTTGAATTTTTGCGATTAAAAACTAATTTTGTTCGATGAAAATTTAAACAATCCGTTAAATTTTCCGTAATATTAGTTAAAAATTTAACTACTTTTTGTCATTTTTTTTCAAAAATTAATTTTTTTAACTGAAAACTTAACTATTCGAATTTTTGTTCATAATTGATTTTTTATATTTAAATGTGTAACTATTTCAGTTAAAGAATCATATGGAATACTTAACTCGATAAATTTAATGTTCCATTAAAAAAACTAATTTTAAATTAGAAAAAAAAATGTTTTCCACAAAATCGTTAACTTTTCAGTGAAAAAAACGAATTTTTATCCACGGATGAATTTTGAAGTAAAAATATAAAATAATCAACTGGATTAGTTCAATTTTCCATCTAAAAAATAACCCTAAATCAGAAAAAGAAAGATTTCAACAAAATAGTTAAAATTTTCAGATAAAAAAATTAATTTTCAAAAACAAAAACAAATTTAATTTTAAATCAAAAACAGTTGAATCCAACTAAAAAAGACGAATTTTCAACAACACTTTAATTTTCAACTAAGAAAGATTTTCCAGACAAAAAAATTAGTTTTCTGCCAGAGATGAATTTTCAAATAAAAACATGGAATATTAAAATATATAAAATAGAAATTTAAAAAAAAAGGATTTTTTTTAACTATTCGAAAAAATACTATCAAAAATATATTTAAAAAATGGAAAATTTAACTGGATAAATTCAATGTTCCATTGAAAAAAATTAATTTTAAATTAGGAAAAAATGTTTCCCACAAAATAGTTAATTTTTCCATTAAAAAGAAAAGATATTTTACCCATAGATAAATTTTGAAGTAAAAATATACAATATACAAATGTATTGTTTCAATTTTTCATCAACAAAATTAACAAAAATCAGAAAAAGCAAGTTTTTAACAACATAGTTCAATTTTCAGGCGAAAAAATTAATTTTCTAACAAAAAAAAAAAACAAACAGATTTAATTGTAAATAAAAAACAGTTGAATCCTATGAAAAAGTACGATTTTTGAACAAGATTTTATCTTTAACTAAGAGAGATTTTTCAGTGAAGAAATAAGTTTTCAACCAGAGATGAATTTTTAAATCAAAATTTGGAATATTAAAATATATAAAATAAAACAAATAAT
>NC_046659.1:139634770-139644069 GCF_010883055.1 Belonocnema kinseyi | reverse complement strand
GTTCAATTTTTCATTCAAAAAAATAACGTTAAATAAAAATGCGATTTTTAAAAAGATTTTAATTTTCAACTAAGAAAGATTTTTCAGTGAAAAAATTAGTTTTTAACCAGAGATGAATTTTCAAATAAAACTATGGAATATTAAAATATATAAATTAAATAAAATAATAATAAATGAAAACATATAAAAAATTGAATATTTAACTGAATTAGTTCAATTTTCCATTGAAAAAAAACCTTAAATCAGAGACAGCAAGTTTTTAATAAAATAATTCAATTTTCAGTCGAAAAAATTAATTTTCTACTAAAAAAAAAAGAAATTTCATTTAAAATAAAAAAACAGTTGAATTTAACTAAAAAATCCGATTTTTAACAAGATTTTAATTTTCAACTAAGTAAGATTTTTGAGTGAAAAAATTAATTTTCAACCAGAGATGAATTTTCAAATGAAGATATGGAATATTAAAATATATAGAATGAAATAAAAATTCAAATAAAAGAAAAAAAGGATTTTTTTAAATATTTGAAAAAATATATAAAATGTGTAAAAAAGATTAATTTTAAATCAAAAACAGTCGAATCCAACTGAAAAATACGATTTTTTAAAAAAAGATTTTAATTTTCGACTAAGTAAGATTTTTCAGTGAAAAAATTAGTTTTTAAGCAGAGATGAATTTTTAAATAAAAATATGGAATATTAAAATACATAAAATTAGAAAAAATATTTAAAACATAAAAAATATAACAAAAATAGAATATTTAACTGAATTAGTTCAATTTTCATTTTAAAAAATAAACCTTAAATCAGAAAACGCAAGTTTTCAACAAAATAATTACAATTTTCAGATGAAAAATTAATTTATTACTAAAAAAAGACAAGTTTAATTTCAAATATAAAACAGTCGAATTAGACTAAAAAATACGATTTTTAACCAAATTTTTATTTTTAACTCAGGAAGGTTTTTGAGTGAAAAAATTAGTTTTCAACCAGAGATGAATTTTCAAATGAAGATATGGAATATTAAAATATATAGAATGAAATAAAAATTATAATAAAAGAAAAAAAGGATTTTTTTTAATATTTAAAAAAATAAATAAATAAAAATATATAAAATATGTAAAACGATTAATTTTAAATCAAAAACAGTCGAATCCAACTAAAAAATACGATTTTTTAAAAAAAGATTTTAATTTTCGACTAAGTAAGATTTTTCAGTGAAAAAAATAGTTTTTAAGCAGCGATGAATTTTTAAATAAAAATATGGAATATTAAAATACATAAAATTAGAAAAAATATTTTTAAAATATATCAAAAATAGAATATTTAACTTAATTAGTTTAATTTTCATTTAAAAAAATAAACCTTAAATCAGAAAACGCAAGTTTTCAACAAAATAATTACAATTTTCAGATGAAAAATTAATTTATTACTAAAAAAAGACAAGTTTAATTTTAAATATAAAACAGTCGAATTAGACTAAAAAATACGATTTTTAACAAAATTTTTATTTTTAACTCAGGAAGGTTTTTGAGTGAAAAAATTAGTTTTCAACCAGAGATGAATTTTCAAATGAAGATATGGAATATTAAAATATATAGAATGAAATAAAAATTATAATAAAAGAAAAAAAGGATTTTTTTAAATATTTAAAAAGATAAATAAATAAAAATATATAAAATGTGTAAAAAAGATTAATTTTAAATCAAAAAGAGTCGAATCCAACTAAAAAATACGATTTTTTACAAAAGATTTTAATTTTCGACTAAGTAAGATTTTTCAGTGAAAAAATTAGTTTTTACGCAGTTTATATTGAAATATATAAAATAAAAAAAAATAAATTGAAAGAAATTAAAAAAAATATATATATATATAAAATATGGAACCTTCAACTCGATTAGTTTAATTTTTCATTCAAAAAATTAATTTTAAATCAGAAAAAAAAGTTTTCAACGAAATAGTTCAATTTTCAAGTAAATAAAATATTTATCAACTTACTTCAATTTTAACTTGCCAATAAAAAATTATGATTCAAGTTAAAAAATACATTTTTAAAAACTGAGAACTTCCTGAACCCAAATATTGGACATATTAAATAATAAAAACGCCAAAATAATAAAAAAAGAGGAGTTTTAAAGATGAAAAATAAAAAAAAAAGGCTTTTTCGACAAAATAGGGGTTAAACAAATACTTATATTATATTTTATATATTTTTTACCTGCACAGATTTGTGAATTCCGTAAGCCAAAATCAACTGGTTACAAGTATCGGCTGCCGAGTGAATACATTCGGAAAACATACTATGAGATCCGGTGTAGAGCCAAGCAAAAAGTTTGAAGAGGAAATTGCTAGCGTTTCTAGAATTAAAAAAAAAAACAAAATTCTCTCCAAAAGTGTTTTAAAATATGCAGAAGTGAGAAAATAAACAATAAAATAGAATATAAAGTACTAACATTATAATTGCCGTTAAAACAACTCTACCAGATCTTCCAAAAAGACCTTCCGGGGCAACTGTTTCCGTTTGGTTACCGATTTGTCGACGGTAGTCTCTCAACATTCGTTTCACGGTAAAAATATCTGAAAAAGTGTTCAGTTTTCAAAATTTTGCAAAATTTTTCGGGTCAAAAAATACATTTTTCCCGGTTGACTTTCAAATTTTTATGATATGAATTATTGATTATTTATCTTGCAAACTCTAAAAAGAGATAAAAACTTCAGAACTTCAAGGAAAAAATAATATAATTTTTATTATTGTAAAAGTGATTTCAGACTTCACAGTTTCAAAATAGGGGAAAAAGGGTGACTTTTTTAAAAGAAAAATTCTTTTAAATAACATTATTCTAGATACCATATTCCTTCGACTCGAAGTCGAAATATATTGCATTTTCAACCTCATATTAGAGTTTTAAACTAAAAAAAATATGACTTTTAGATAAAAGAGTTGAGTTTTCTAACTAAAAATTCGAATGTTTTAACAATAAAATAGAAATTTAAGTCTAAAAAGAAGAGTTTTCGAGAAAAAAGTTAAATTTTGAACTAAACGGTTGCATTTACAACTAAATAATTCAACTTTAAAGCAAAACAGACGAATTTTTAAATCTGATCTGAAATGAACCTTTAACCAAATTAATTAATTTTCAAACAAAAAAGTATAATATTCAAACAGAAACAGTTTCATTTTCCACCAAAAAGTTGAATTTTCATGCCAAAAAGTCGAGTTTTCAATAAAATAGATAAATTTTTTATCCATAGAACGAATTTTTGATAAAAATACGAATTTTCGACTGAAAAATATTAATTTTCAAAAAAATAGTATTTTTAACCAAAAGAGATGAATCCCGAACAAAAAATATAATATACTTTATAGCATAGTTTATAAATAACATTAAATTTTAAAAAAGAAGTTGAACTTTAAACAAAATCAATAAATTTCCAACCAAATGGTAGAATTTTTTGACAAAAATAAATGAATACTAATCCAAAATTGTAATATTAGACGTTTCAAATAAAAAGAATTAACTTTAAGCCAAAAAAGTTGAATTTTTAATAAAATAATTACATTTTTAACTAAATAGTAGAATTTTTAACAAAAATTTATTACTTAAAAATATCATATTAGACTTTTTAAATCAAAAGAAATGAACTTTCAACAAAAAAATGTGAGTTTCTAACAAAATAGTTGTATTTTTGAAAAAAAGTAAATTTTCAATTACATAGTAGAATTTTTGACAAAAAAATATTAATTGTAAATAAAAAAATATTATATTTTTCGGATGTAAAGAATTATCTTTGAAACAAAAAAGATGACTTGAAAAAAAATAATTTAATTTGTTTTAAATAGCTATATTAAAAAAAAAGTAGTTGAATGTTCAAAAAAATTATTAAAATTTCAACCAAATAGTACAATTTTTAACAAAAAGAAAGGAAATTTTCAATAAAATCGATTTTTAAATAAGTCGTAGAATTTAAAAAAAATGGATGAATTACGAACCAAAAATATAAAATTAGACTTTTCAGACTAAAATAATTAACTTGACAAAAATGACTTTTTAAAAAAAAAAAAGATGAATGATTTGAAATAAAAAGAGTTGAATTTTTTTAAATAGTTGATTTTTCAACGAAATAATTAAATTTTCATTTATTTATTTATTATCTTATTAATTTTCAAAATTAATTATAAATTTAAAAAATATAATATTATACATGAAAAGTATTTTATATTTTTTAAATTTATAATTAATTTTGAAAATTAATGAAATAATAAATAAATTAAAATTTAATTATTTCGTTGAAAACTCAACTATTTTAAAAAAATCAACTCTTTTTTTTTTAAATCATCTTTTTGGGTTGACACTTTATATCCGAAAAACATAAAGTCTCAACCCAAAAAGATGATTAAAAAAAAAGAGTTGAATTTTTTTAAATAGTCGATTTTTCAACAAAACAAATAAAAATTTTTATTGAATATTAAATTTTTTCACAAAAAAAACAAAGTATGACTCAAATAATTACATTTTTAACGAAATAGAATTTTTCACAAAAAAATATTAATTCTGAATTAACAAAAAAAATAATATTAGACTTTTCAAATCCAAATAATTAATTTTAAACCAAAATAGTTGAATTATTCACAAAATGATTAAATTTGTAACCAGAAAGTGGAACTTTAAACAAAAAAATATGAGATCTGAACCGAAAATACGACGTTAGGCTTTTTAACAAAATAGTTGAATTTTCAACTAAATAGTAGCACTTTGATAAAAAAAGATTAATTATAAATTAAAAAAATATAATATTATACTTTTTGGATGAAAAGTCTGAACTAAAAAAAGATGATTTTAAAGGAAAAAGAATTGCATTTTTTTAAATAGTTGATTTTTCAACAAAATAATTAAATTTTCAACCAAATATTTGAACTTGTAACAAAAAAATTGGTTGAAATTTGAAGTTGAATTTTAAGTTAATTTAATGTTGAATTTTAAACAAAAAAAGATGAATTCTAAAAATAAATAAATAATATTATACTTTTCGGATATAAAGAATTATTTTCTAACAAAAAAAGTTGAATTTTCGGTACAATAATTAAATTTTTAACCGAATAACAGAATTTAAAAAAAAGATGAATTTTGAACAAAAAGTACAACATTAAACTTTTCAAGTATAAAAAATTAACTTTAAACCAAAAAAATGAAATTTCAGTAAAATAATTAGATTTTTAAGTAAGAAGTAGAATTAAAAAAAAATGGATGAATTACGAACCAAAAATATAATATTAGACTTTTCAAATAAAAAGAATTAAGTCTCAACCAAAAAAGATGACTTTAAAAAAAAAAGAGATGAATTTTTTTAAGTAGTGGAATTTGTAATAAAATAATGAAAGTTGTTAATAAATAGTATAATTTTTGACAAAAAAAGATTAATTCTGAATTTCAAAATTATAATATTATACTTTTCGGATATAAAGAATTACCTTTCTACCAAAAAATTGAATTTTCAGTAAAATAATTAAATTTTCTAATAAATAGTATAATTTTTGGCAAAAAAGATTAATTCTAAATTTAAAAAAAAAATACTAAATACCAAATAGTAGAATTTCTATCCCAAAATGATAAATTTTGAACTGAAAATATAATCGGAGACTTTTAAAATAAAAATAATAAATTTGAACCCAAAAAACACGATTTTTCAAGAAAAAAGATGACTTAAAAAAATAATTTAATTTATTTTAAATAGCTGTATTTAAAAATATTAGTTTAATGTTCAACAAAATAATTAAATTTTCAACTCAATAGTAGAATTTATGACGAAAAATATGAATTCTGAACCAAAAATATAATATTAGACTTTTCAAATGAAAAGAATTAAGTCGCAACCAAAAAAATGACTTAAAAAAATTGTAATGTTTTTAAAATTTGAATTTCAACAAAATGATTGAATTTTCAACCAAAAAGTTGAATTTCAATAAAATAATTAAATTTTTAACCAAATACCAGAATTTTTAAAGAAAAGAGATAAATTCTGAATTAAAAATATAATAGGAGACTTTTCAAATGAAACGAATTAAGTTTTAACCAAAAAGCAGAATTTTTAACAAAATAGTAGAATTTTCAAGAAAATAAATAATATTTTCAATTAAATAGTAAAATTTTTCACAAAAAAAAAACATAAAGTTTAGCTCAAATAAGTACAGTTTTTACGAAATAGTAGAATTTTGACAAATAGAGATTAATTCAGGATTAAAAAAAAATAATATTAGACTTTTCGAATTTAAATATTAACTTTCCATCAAAGAAGTTGAATTTTCAATAAAACAAATTTTTAACCCAATAGTAAAATTTAAAAAAAATTATGAATTCTGAACCAAAAATAATATTAGACGTTTCAAATATAAATAATTAACTTTGAAACAAAAAAGGTGAATTTTCAATCAAATAATTAGATTTTTAACTAAACAGTAGAATTTTTCATAAAACAGATGAATTCTAAATTAAAAAAAAATTAGACTTTTCAAATATAAACAATTAATTTTCAACCAAAAAAGTCGAATTTTCAATCAAATAATTAAATTTCTAATCAAATAGTAGAATTTCGATCCCAAAGAAATAAATTATGAACTAAAAATATAATAGGGGACTTTTCAAAGAAAAATAATTAAGTTTTAAACAAAAAAGATGAATTATTAACAAAATACTAGAATTTTCAAGAAAATAAATAAAATTTTCAATTGAATAGTAAAATTTCTCACAAAAAAATATCAAGTTTGACTCAAATAATTACTATTTTGACAAAAAAAGATTAATTCTGAATTAAACAAAAATATATTGGACTTTTCAAATATAAATAATTAATTTTCAACCAAAAAAGTAGAATTTTCAATAAAATAATTAAATTTTTAACCAAATGGTGGAATTTCTAACCCAGAGATGAATTCTGAACTAAAAATATGACTTTTCAGTGAAACAAAATTCATTTTCAACCAAAAAATATGAATTTGCAATGAAAAAAGAGGAATCTTTAACAAAATAGTTAAATTTTTGAACAAGCAAGATTACTTTTAAAATAAAATGGTTAAATTTTAACAAAATAATGCCATTTTTCACTAAATAGTGAAAGTTTTAACCAAAAGAGTTGAATTCTGAACCTAAAATGTAACTACAGACTTTTAAAATTAAAAAAATAAAGATAAAATATAAATTTTGATTAAATAAGTTTTGGCTAGATAAAAAAATTCAAGATTTTATCGGTTTGTCTCTAATAAAATTCTTTTTATTTTATTTATATTTAAATTATTTTATTTAAATAGAGATTTAAGCAGAAAAAAAGATTTTATAACAAAAAAATAAAACTTTTCAAACCAAAGATGAATTTTCTATCTAAAGACGAATTAAAAAAAAACAGTTGAATTTTCGACTAAGAAATATGACTTTTTAACAACATTTTTAATTAAAAAAGATCAAATTTGAACAAAAAATACAAAAACAGACTTTGCAATTTTGAAAAAATTAATTTATAACCAAAAAAGGTGAATTTTCATTTGAAAAAATACGACTTTTTAACCAAATAGTTAAATTTTTAACAAAACAATTCAATTTTCGGCTACAAATGATGAATCCTTAACAGAAAATATAGTAGTACACTTTTTAAATAAAAAAAATTAATTTTCGACCGGAAAAGTTAAATTTTCAACAAAATAAAAGATGACTTTTCAAACAACAAAATAATTTGCAATTGAACAAAAAATCGAATTTTCTATCCGAAAAGAAGAATTTTTAAGAGCACAGTTGAATTTCCGACTGTGAAATATGACTTTTTAACAAAATAATTAAATTTTCCACAAAATAAATCAATTTTAAATCAAATAGTAGAATTTTCACCATCAAGAGATTAATCCTCATTTAAAAATATAAAAAAAATGAACCAAAAAAGACAAATTTTCAATAAAAAGATGGATTTTAAATAAAGAAGGACCAGTTTTCTCTTTCTAAAAAAAAAACGAAAAATTCAAAAGTTCACGTTTTGACTAAAAGAGATGAATTCTGAACTAAAAATATAATACTAGACTTTTTAATTGAAAATAATTATCTTTCAACCAAAAATCGTTTATATTTTCTCATTGAATTCTATCAATTTAGTTCTCATTTAAGCAAAAAAAAATTAAATTAAATTAAAAATTAGAAAAAAATGAGAAGAAAAGAAAGAAATTTTCTTGAAAACAGGGAAAAAAGGAGAAATTCTTTTTTTTTTAAGGGGAAATAGGGGAAAGAGTGTGATGTCCGTAATTCAATAAATCACAGTAAAAATTCTGAAATTCTATCAATCGTAGTTTACGAAATTATTTCAAAAGTAAAAAAAAAATAAAATAAAAAAATGCCAGGTTTACAAAAAAATTAATTAATATTATTAATACAATATTAATATTACTAAATATATCTAAATATATATGAAAAAATAATAATAATATTATTTACCTTGACTTTGTTTAATTTCTGAAAATTTCTTAATAAATAGAAATTATAATTACTTTGCTGGTACGTCTTGAGCTCGACTTCTTTTTTCAGGAGTTCTTTATTCAGAATATCATGAGATCCCCAGACTTCTAATGCTCTAAAAGCAGTAAATTCTTACTTCTTTGCTCAATCACAACCTGAAATAAATTGACGAAGAAAAAAAAACGGGAAAAAATTGGAAAAATGACTGAACGTACTTAGCTTCAACGTCCTTCCTCCAGTAAACCGTGATCGGCGGTTCAAATTCGTAGGGTGATCTTCTCTTAGTTTTTGGCAGAGATTCCAGGTCTGAGGGTTTCAGAAGAAAATCTGACATGGCCCTCACCGGGGTGATAAAGTTTCTCTCCAACGACGAAGCAGAAAGATCAACCCTCATTCTTTTTTTCGCAGCTGGGAAATATTTAGAAAACTTTTACACTTTTGGTTTATAGAAAGACGCGCAAAAATTCTCTTATGGGGAAATTGGCTGATTTTTTTTACCAGAAAGAGGGTATTTTCAACCTAAGAGATGAATTTTTCACCTAGAATGATGAATTTTCATCGAAAAAAATGTGTTTTTAATCAAGAACAGTAATCACAGTACTTATTTGAGAACTAATTTTCAATTAAAGAAAAAAACTATTTTTCCACAAGTAGATTCAATTTTTTATCTCTTGGTTAAATCCGTTATCAAATTGTTAAATTTTCAAGCCAAAAAAAGATAAATAGTCTGTATGTTTAAACCATAAAAGTTCAATTTTTAACCAAAAAATTAAGTAGATGAATTTCTATGAAGAAAAATTAATTTTCAATTAA
>NC_046659.1:139600491-139634670 GCF_010883055.1 Belonocnema kinseyi | reverse complement strand
AAAAAACGAATTTTCTACCAAGAAAAATTTTTCAGCCAAGAATGAAAAATAATCTTAACCAAATTGTTGAATTTTCAAGCAAAAAAGATAAATAGTCTGTATTTTTAAACCATAAAAGTTCAATTTTTAACCAAAAAATTAAGTAGATGAATTTCTATTGAGAAAAATTAATTTTCAATTAAAAACGCGGAAATAAAAACGATTTTGTTACAAAAAAAAGTCGAATTTTCTACGAAATAGTTGAATTTTATACCAAATTTTTTAATATTCAATAAAATAGTCTAATCTTCAACTAAGAAGTTGCATTTTTAATTGAAAACTCAAAAAGAGATCAAGTTTCTACCAAAAAAATGAATTTTCTACCAAGAAAAATTTTTCAGAAAAGAATGAAAAATAATCTTAACCAAATTGTTGAATTTTCAAGCAAAAAAGATAAATAGTCTGTATTTTTAAACCATAAAAGTTCAGTTTTTAACCAAAAAATTAAGTAGATGAATTCCTATCAAGAAAAATTAATTTTCAATTAAAAATACGTCAATAAAAACGATTTTTTTACAAAAAAGTTGAATTTTCTACGAAATAGTTGAATTTTATACCAAAATTTTTAATTTTCAATAAAATAGTCTAATCTTCAACCAAAATAGATAAATCTTCAACTAAGAAGTTGCATTTTTAATCGAAAACTCAAAAAGAGATCAAGTTTCTACCAAAAAAATGAATTTTCTACCAAGAAAAATTTTTCAGCCAAGAATGAAAAATAATGTTATCCAAATTGTTGAATTTTCAACAAAAAAGATTAATGTTTATCAAAAAATGTTCTAGTTGATATTTCAACAATAAAATTTTGATTAAAAACAAAAAACAGTTTAATTTTATACCAATTTGTTGGAATTTTTAACAAAATATTTAAATTTTCAGGTTAAAAAAACAAAACATTTTTACAAGAAAAAGAATTTTTAATTTAATTTTTTAACCAAGAAACTACCTTACATCTAAAATTATGAATCTTTAACGAAGAAAAAAAATTAAATTTGAAAAAATTCGTTCAACTTTCAACCAAGGAGTGGAATTTTTAATGGGCCATTTTTTTGGTTTAAAATTCTACTTTTTGCTTACAAATTCTACTGTTTAGTTAAAAGATTTAATTATTTTGTTCAAAATTAAAGTCTTTTGTTAAAAAGTAATAGTTTTTGGTCAAATATTTATTTTTTTTTGCTCAAAAATTCATCTTTATTGGTTGAAAATTTATTTTTTTTTATTTAAAAAGTCTAATATTATATTTCTGTTTAGAAAATGATCTCTTTGATTAAAAAAAAAAAACATAATTTTTGTGAAAATTCAACGATTTTTTTGAAAGAGTCATCGTTTTTGTTCAAAAGTTTATACTTTTGTAGAAAATTAACATTTTTTGGTTGGAAATTTATCTTTTGGTGGAAAAATCTTTTTTTTTTAGTTGTTACAAATTCACCTTTTTTGTTTGAGAGTTAATAATTTTTATTGAAGTCTAATATTATATTTTTGGTGTTTAGTTCAAAAACTCTAAAAATTCGTTGAAAGTTTAATTATTTTATTGAAAATTCAACTAGTTTCTTAAAAAGTCACCTTTTTTGTTTAAAATTAATCTCTTGGTTCCAAAAATCTATTATTTGGTTCAAAATTTATCTTTTTTAAGTAAAAGTTAGTTCTTGTGATAAAAACAAAAAAAAAGTATCGTATTTCAGTTCAAGAATTAATCTGAATTCAACTATTTTGTCAAAAATACATATTTTTTTGTTGAAAATTCCTCCTTTTTGGATTAGAAATTCTTTTTCACTTGAAAAATTGTCTTTTGGGGTGGAAAATTCGACAATTTACTGAAGAAAATCACCTTTTGGTTAAAAATTCATATAAATAAAAATTCAAAAAATGGATGAATTGCGAACAAAAAATATAATATTAGACTTGTCAGATTAAAATAATTAATAAAAAAAAGACTTTTCAACAAAATAGTTGAATTTTCAATAAAATAATTAAATTTTCAAATAAATAGTAGAATTTAAGACAAAAAATATAAAAAATTAATATACTTTTCGGGTATAAAGAATTATCTTTCAACCAAAAAATTTGAATTTTCAATAAAATAATTAAATTTTTGACCAAATAGTAGAATTTTCAAAAAATAAATCAAATTTTCAATTCAATGGTAAAATTTTTCACAAAAAAACATGAATATACATAATATTGGACTTTTCAAATATAAAAAATTAACTTTAAACCAAAAAATGTAAATTTTTTAATCAAATAATTATATTTTCAACTAAATAGTAGAATTTTTTACAAAAAAGGATGAATTATAAATTAAAAAAATATAATATTACACTTTTCCAATAAAAAGAATTATTTTTCAACCAAAAAAGTGGAATTTTCAATAAAATAATTAAATTTTTAACTAAATAGTCGAACTTTTAATGAAAAGAGGTAAATTCTGAATTAAAAATATAATAGGACATTTTTAAAATAAAAACTATTAAGTTTTAACCAAAAAAGATGAATTTTTAACAAAATGAGTAGTAAAGTAGTAGTAAAATAATAATATTAGACGTTCGAATATAAATAATGATAACTTTTCACCAAAAAAGTTGAATTTTCAATAAAATAAATACATTTTCAACCAAAAAAGATTAATTCTAAATTTAAAAAATAATATTATACTTTTCGGATATAAAAAATGATCTTTCTACCAAAAAAGTTTAATTTTCAAAAAAATAATTAAATTATTAACCAAATAGTAAAATTTCTAACCCAAAGAGAAAAATTCTGAACTCAATATAGGACACAACATTAAAACATTAAAATTTAAAACATTAAAATTTTCAAGTATAAAGAATTAACTTTAGATAAAAAAGTTTAATTTTCAATAAAATAAATAAATTTTTAACCAAATAGTAAAATTAAAAAAAAAAAAGATGAATTCTGAACCAAAAATATGATATTCGACTTTTCAAATAAAAATAATGAAGTTTCAATAAAAAAAATCACTTTAAAAAAACAAGAGTTAAGTTTTTTTAAATAGTTGAACTTTCAATAAAATAATTAAATTTTCTAATAAATAGTACAATTTCTGACAAAAAAAAAGATTAATGCTGAATTTAAAAAATATTATATTATACTTTTCGGATATAAAGAATTATCTCTCAAACAAAAAAGTTTAATTTTCAATCAAAAAAAAATTTTCAAGGAAATAATTCAATTAACTAACAAAGTGGTGAATTTTCAACAAAGAAAATTAATTTCTTAAAAAAATTTAAAAAAAAAGAAGAATTTACAAGGAAATAGTTCAATTATCAAAAAAAAAAGTTGAATTATTAACTAAAGTATTAACTAAAAGGGTGAATTAAAAAAAGATGTTTTTTAACCCAAGAAGATTAATTTTCTATCCCAAATGAAATGAATTTTTAACTAAAATCATACATTTTTCATCAGAAAGAAGAATTTTCAACGAATTTTCAGCCAAAAGGATGATTTTTTTGAAAGAAATGAGTTTTTAATCAAGGAGACTAACTTTCTATCTAAAATGAAATAGTTGAGTTTTTAATTGGAAATATTGATTATCAACAAAAAGAGAACAACAAATTTTCTAGAAAATAATAAATAAATTTTCAAACAAAGTGATAGATTTTCAACTAAAATGATAAATTTTAAATCAGAAAGATGAATGTTCAACGAAGAAAATTAATTTCCTACTAAAATTAGAAAAAAATAGAATTTCCAAGGAAATAATTGAATTGTCAAATAAAGTGATGAATTTTAAAGCAAAAGGGCGAATTAAAAAAAAGGTGAGTTTTTAATCGAGAAGATTAATTTCCTACAAAATATTGAATAATTATGTTTTTATTTTAAAAAATTGATTATCAACTAAAAAAAGGAATTTTTAATAAAAAAGAATAATTTTCTACACAAAAAACGCGAATTTTCAATAAAATATTAAAAATTTTCAGTAAAATGATTATTTTTCAACCAGAAGTGCAATTTTCTCTACAAAAAAATTAATTCGGATAGAAAAATATGAATTTTCAACAAAATAGTTAATTTTTTCACTCAAAAGATAAATTTTCACCTAAAATATTGAATCTTCAACCAAAGAAATAGTTTTTGAATAAAAAGTTCAATTTTTATCTATGTAGAGTTGATTTTTCAACCAAAGAAGAGAAAATTTCAACTAAGATGAGAAATTTTCATCGAAAAAGTTGATTTTTGAATCAAAAAGATTAAGTTTCCAATAAAAAAGATGAATTTTCAAGCAAATAGTTAAATTTTCAATAACAAAGAAATCAAAATTTCAACAAAATAGTTCAATTTCAACCGCAGAGATGAATATTAATCTAAATATATAATAAAAAAACTATACCAATAATAATAAAAAAATATAAAATAATATAAAAAATAAAATAAAACTATAATAATAAATATTCAACTGTTTTTAATAAAACAGAGAGAAATTAAACAATGTACAGTGGAATTTTCAACTAAAAACAGGAATTTTTAATAAAAAAGAACCATTTTATACAAAAAAAAGAGACGAATTTTCAATCAAATATTCGAATATTCAACTAAAAAAGGTCAATTTTCAACCAGAAGTGCAATTTTCTTTTAAGAAAAGTTATTTTATTTGCTGTAAATTTGTCTTTTTTGGTAGAAAATAAACTTTTCTCGTTGAAAATTCATCTATTAGGTTAAAATTCAATTAAAAACTAAAATATTTTGTTAAAAATTCAAGTATTTAAAAAAAATCTCTTTTGGCAAAAAATTAACCTTTTTGGTTGAAATTTTTATTTATTTAGTTGGAAAATAGTTTCTTTTACAAATTAAAAATTAATTTTTTAGCTAAAAAATTAACTATTACATTTTTCGTTGAATTTTTTTTATAGATATTAAATCTTGTTGGTTTTATTTTATTTATTTGTTTGAAAATGTAACCATATCGTTATAAAATTATTTTATTTGCTTCAAAACGTATTCTCTAATTGAAAATTAATCTATTCTATTTATTGTTTAACATTAATCTTTTTTAGTTGAAAATTCAGTTATTTTGTTGAAAATTTGTCTTTTTTTTTGTAGAAAATTAAACGTTCAGGTTGGAAATTCGATTATCAGGTTGAAAATTTGATTAAATATTTGGCTAAAAACTCATTTCTGTAACCTAAAATTAAATTATTCTAATTTGGTAGAAAATTGATTCTTTTTAATTGAAAATTTAACTAATTGGGTAAATTATTTTACTTATTTTTTTATTCAAGGATTAACATTTTAGTTGAAAGTTTATTTCTTTGGTAAATTAAAAATATTTCTTTGAAAATTCTTTTTTTTTCTACTAAAAATGAAGGCATTTCATTCTTGCTAGAAAATTTATCTTATTTTCTTGAAAATTGGTGTTTTTTGGTCGAAAATTAACCGATATGGTTGAAAATTCAACTATTGGGTTGAATATTTAATTAATAATAAAAATATTTTGTTGAAAATTCATGCAAATTTTTAAAAAATATTCTCTTTTCACAGAAAATTAATCAGTTTCATTGACACTTTTATTTCTTTGATTGACAATTAGTCTTTCTTTATCAAAATTTTATTTTTTTTTACTCAAAAGTTAATTAATCCATTTAAAAAAAATTTTGTTGAAAGAAATTTAACCTTTTTGGTTGAAAATTTAATTATAAATTAAAATATTTAGTTAAAAATCTATGTATTTTCTTAAAAATATTCTCTTTTCGCAAAAATGAATATTTTTTTATTGAAAATTAATTTTTTTAATAAAAATTCAATTACAGAAAGCATTCTTTTTTGGTAAAAAATTAATCTTTCTGATTGAACATCTATTTCTTTGGATGAAAATTAATTTGTTTAAATTGAAAATTAATTAATTTTTTTGAAAAATCGTCTTTTGTAATTGAAAATTAAATGATTTTGGCAAAAAATGCGTATTTTTTCTATCTCAGTTGTAATTTTTTTTTAAATATGTCTATCGGTTAAAAACTAAAAAAACTGAAAATTTAATAATAAAATTTTACAGTAATAAGACTAAAAATAAATCTTAAATTTTTAATTTTAATCCAAAAATATGCATTTTCAACCTAGGAGATAAATTTTTAAACGGGAAGATTAATTTTGAAATAAAAAGATTAATTTTCTACCAAAAATACAATTTCTCAACAAGATACATGACTTTTTTTACGAAATAGTTGAATTTTTAATTACAGAAGATAAATTTTCAAACCAAGTAGTGGAATTTTGCAGTAAAAAAATTATTATTTGCAACCGAAAATAGAATTGTAACATTTTTAATTTAAAGAATTAATTTTAAACCAAACATAAGAGTTTTCAACTAAAATAATGAATTTTCAACGGAAATACTTGCATTTTTAAACAAAAATTAACATTTAGATTAATTATCAACCAAGAAGATTAATTTTTACCAAAAAAGAATGAATCTTAAATTAAAAGAGTTGAATTAAAAAATCAATTTTTACTCAAAAAGATAAATTGGCAACCAAATCTTAAATAATTAAATTTCAATCTAAAAAAATAATTTTTAACTCAACAGATGAATTTTTAACTACAACTATAGAATTTTTAATTGGAACCAAAAAAGATAATTTTTTAAAGGAATAATTGAATAATTAAATTTTTAGTCAAAAAAGTAATGTTTAACCAAAGAGACGAATTTTTAAGTTAAATTTTGAAATATTTAAATGGAATAAATTACATTTTCAATAAAAAAAACTAAATAAATGTAATTTTAATTTAAACTATGAATCTTCAACCAAACAATTTTATTTGAAACCTAAAAGATGAATTTTCAACTAAAATGATAATTATTTAACCGGAAAACTTGAATTTAAAACCGAAAAGAAGAATTTTGAAACAAGATGATTAACTTTCAGAGAAAAACTTAACTTTCTATCTCCAAAGAAATTGATTTTTTTTTATAAAATATGTGAATTTTCAATTAAAGTAGACAAATTTTCATCTAAATTAGGAAGTTGTATTTTCAGTTAAAAAAATTAATTTGAATGAGTCAATTAATTTTAAATCAAACAAATGAAATTACAACCAAAAAGATTCATTTTTGATCAGAGAAGAATAATTTTTCCCGGTTCGCAAACATTTTTTACGACCAATGAAATTTAAAAAATCAAACTATATTCTAAACATCTTTGAATAGAAAGTAATAAACAATAAACAACAAATTAAAGCATTCAAAGTGGAACCTTTGAATTACAAATTTTTAAAATTGAAGTTTAAAATTGAACTTTAAAAATTCTCGAAATTATAATATTTTAAGTAATTTTAAGCTAGAAACATTAAAAATTGAAAAATAATTTTTTTTAACTTAACATTTCTGTAATTAGAAGTTAAATTATTTTTTTTTTAAATAGTTTAGGCTTCCTTCAAAAGCTTTACAATTTTATTTCAAAATTTGGAGAAATATAGATGCTGTTTTAAATTTGTCCAAACTGAAAATATTTTTTTTCGTAAGTTTTAAATATATTTCAAAATGAATTGAATTTTTTCTATAATTTTTAGAAAATCCTGCAAATTAAAAAAATTTGAATTTATAAATAACAATAAAACACTTATTATTTCTAAAAATATCAGAGTAATTTTTAAATATATTTAGAAGTTTTAAAAAGATTCGAAATAAATCTAGAACTAGAAACAATTTTTAATATTTACAGTCGAATCAAAAATAAAATGTAGATTTTTGCAGATTACAAACAAAAATTTAGAATTTTTTTAAGAATTGTGAAAGAATTCAAACGAATCAAAAAGGTTCTTAAGATTCTTAGGAAAATTTGAAAATGATTTTTCACTTTGAAAAATTATAGAAGATTTTAAGGATTTTTTTTAAGTTGCAGGATTTTCAAGAATTTTAGGAAACTTTCGATTAATTTAAAAATATATTTAGAATTTGTGAAAAAAATGTTAACATACTTCGTTTAAATTACTTTACAATAATTTCAAGTTTTTAATTAATTTTGAATCTTTTCAAAACTTCTAAATATCTTTTAAAATTACTCAAATTTTTTCTACAAATAATTTAATTCTTATTTATGCGTCAAAATTTAACAATTTCACTTACAAATTAAACACTTTTTAAATAGAACCATTAAAATTGTAACGCTAAAAGTTTAAAAGTTTGTCGAAAATTTAAAGATTTAAAGCTTTCTGTGTAAAACAATTCATTTTCAAATTGTTTTCTTTTAAATATTTCGTTTCAATTCACTTTTCTTACATGAAAATTAAAATATCGCTAAATATTAAATACTTATTCTTTTTCTACATTTAGAAATTTAAAATTGAACTATATTATTATGGATTTATTTTTAACTTGAAAATAGTTAAACGCACGTTTACATTTTTTAATGGCTAAACAAATTAATAGAAATAATATGTTTATAAATTTATTTATTAAATTTAATATAAAAAATAATATAAAGGAAGATCTGAAATTCTGAATTAAAAATATGTTATTGATAAATCATGAAAATTTTTATTTAAAAATAAAATTATCGGAATAAATGATATAATAATTTCAATTCTTATCAAGATTTTCGGATTGAAACAGTACATTTTAAAAATAATTTATTTATTTATATTTACAGTTGATAAAATGAAACTGTTTTTTATCAAAAATTTTCTACTTCAAATGCTTTTAATTTTTAACTGTTTAAATCTTCAAAACTGCACTTTAATTATTTAAAAAAACTGTTAAAATCGAACGGCGGCCACCCTGTTTTTTATAAAAAAAATCTTCGATTTTAAAAACTTTTAATTTTTAATTTGTTTTGAAAATTCAAAACTGCATTTTAAAATGCTTTAAATTAAAATATATGCTTAAAAAAAATTGAGAAAACTTTTAAAGTGAAAGATTTTCGAATTAAGCATTCTAAACTAAATGATAAAATAATAGATAAAAATCACAATTTGAAAAATTATTTTAAAAACGGTTGGACAACACTTTTATTCTAAAAATTTGGTAAAATTCCCGGTAAAAACATAAATTCACTGTTTGAAAATCCATGTATTCTGCTATAAAAACCCCATTAAACCTTATTAGTTTTTATCAGAAAATTAATCTTTGCTGTTTAAAAAATTCATTTCTTTGATTTAAAATTAATTTTTTTAATTAAAAATACAACTATTCCATTTGTCGTCAAAAATATATATTTTTTTTAGTTGCAAATTCATGTGAAACTGAGTTTTTATTTCTAAAAAAAGGGTCCAATTAGTATAATTTTTTAATAAAAATAAATAAGCTACCTTTTTTCGCTACAGGAGTTTCTTCTTTGCCCACTTCCTTCTTCTCCTCTTTTTTCCTCGGCTTCTCCTCTTTCTTCGCGTCATCTTGAGAGCTCAAAACTTGAACATCCAAATCCCGCTCTTTGACTTTGCCCAACTTTTCCCGATCGAGTTCGATCACTTTCTGCTTGAGGGTCGATTTGACCACCTTTTCCAGCTTCTCAGTTGTTTTCTTCCCCCCAATTTCCTTCGTCGCGAGCCTCGAAGCCGAGGCATGAATCCATCGCGTTTCGCCGATTTTTCGAGGGCTCGGATTATTGTAACTTTTTTGCGTATTCGATATAACATGAACATATTTTGGTGTGATGAAAATACTGGCGTGTCTCCTCGTGACTCCCACGTGGAAAACATAGAAACGGTCTGTACAGTGGCAAGTGACATTTCGCCGAATAAAACTTAAAAGACTGTAAGACCTATGTAGCATTATAATGATTCTGGAACCGAAGTTTCCTGGAAAAAATGGACCTACCATAATAAAAAAAAAAAAAAAAAATGAGATTGTAAAAGTCTGATTCTGAATCTAGGGTGACCAGATGGCTTTGAAAATTAATTAAATTTATTTTTAAAAATCTGAACATTATTTTAATAATTATTTAATCATTATATAATATGATGTAAAAATTAATTTAATCAAGTTTGACAATTATTTAATTGAAAAATTAAATTAGTTATTTTATTATTATCTGTGATAATAATTTTAAATGTGCTGATCGTATCGAATGTTTCTTTCTGAGGTTGAATTTTCAACCAAAGAAATTAATTTTCAATTAAACTGAGCAATTTTTAACAAAAATACGAATTTTCAAACAAAAAGATTAATTTTTTATCCAGAAGTTTAATATTTTACCACAAGAGACGATTTTTCAAAAAAAGTTGAACTTTTAACTAAACAAATTAACTTTCAACTAAAGAAATTAATTTTAATCTATAAATATAAATAATTAAATATTTCATTTAAAAAAAAATTTCGAACCGACTAGTTGAATTTTGGAATATAAAGATGATTTTTTTTTATAAAAAAAAGACGAATTTTCATAAAAATACATGAATTCCCGACTAAAAAGATAAAATTTTAACAAAAAATGAAATAGTTTTATTTACAGCTAAAAAAATTAATCTTTAACCATAGAAGAAGTATAATATAATATAATAACCAAAAAAGTATAATATTTTTAATAAGAAAGTTACATTTTTAACTAAAGAAATTAATTTTCAACTATAAATAATCAAATAAAATTAAATACCCAATTAAAAAAAAGTGGAATATAAAGATGATTTTTTTCTAAAAAAAGGACAAATTTTCATCAAAATGCATGAATTTTCAAAAACAAAAAATGAATAGTTATATTTACAGCTAAAAAAAATTAATCTTTAACCATAGAAAAAGTAATTTCCAACTAACATTTGAATTTTCAACAAAAATGAGGAATCTTCCACAAAAAACATTAATTTTAAACCAAGAAGGTTTACTTTTTACTGAAAAGGGGCAATTTTTAACAAAATAGTTCAATTTTCAACCAACAAGATGAATTTTTCACCAAGAAGTTTAATATTTTACCACGAGACACAATTTTTCAATAAAAAAGTTAGATTTAAAAAGACGAATTTCTATGAAATTACATGAATTTTTAACTAAGAATAAATAAATTTTTAACAAAAAATGAAGTGGTTATATTTACAACTAAAAAAAATGAATTTTTAACCGTGGAAAAAGTAATTTTCAACCGAAGAAACAAATTTTCAACTAAAATGAGGAATCTTTCACAAAAAAAATTAATTTTAAACCAAGAAGATTGATTTTTTACTGAAAAAGTCGAACTTTCAACAAAATAGTTAAATATTCAACCAAACAGATGAATTTTTTACAAAGAAGTTTAATATTTTACCACACGAGACGATTTTTTAATAAAAAAGTTTAATGTTTAACTAAAGAAATTAATTTTCTACTATAAATAATTAAATTTAATTAAATAATCAATTAGAAAAAATTGCGTACGTAAAGATTATATTTTTTTCTAAATAAAAGACGAATTTTCATCAAAATAAATGAATTTTCAACTAAAAAAAGATAAATTTTTAACAAAAAATTAAATAGTTATACTTAGAGCTAAAAAAATTAATTGTTAACCGTAGAAAAAGTCATTTTCAACCCAAAAAATGATTTTTCAACTAAAATGAGGAATCTTCTACACACAAAAAAATAAATTTTAAACAAAGAAGATTTATTTTCTACTCAAAAAGTCGAATTTTCAACAAAATAGTTCAATATTCAACCAAAAAGGTGAATTTTTCATCAAGAAGAATAATATTTTCAATAAGAAAGTTACATTTTTAACTAAAGAAATTAATTTTCTACTATAAATAATCAAATAAAATTAAATATCCAATTTAAAAAAAAGTGGAATATAAAGGTGATTTTTTTCTGAGAAGAAGGACGAATTTTCATCAAAATGCATGAATTTTCAAAAACAAAAAATGAAAAAAAAAAATGAAATAGTTATCTTTACAGCTAAAAAAAATAATTTTTAACTGTAGAAAAAGTAATTCTCAACTAAAGAAATGAATTTTCAACCAAAATAAGGAATCTTCCATAAAAATATAAATTTTAAACCAAGAATATTTATATTCTACTGAAAAAGGCGAATCTTTAACAAAACAGTTAAATATTCAACCAAAAAGATGAATTTTTCAAAAAGAAATTTAAAAGAAGTTTAATCATCTTTAATATAAAGATGATTTTTTGTTTAGGACGAATTTTCATCAAAATACATGAATTTTCAACTAAAAAGGATAAATTTCCCACAAAAAATGAAATAGTTATATTTGCAGCTACCAAAATAATTTTTAACCGTAGAAAAAATAACTTTTAACCAAAGAAATGAATTTTCAACTACAATGAGAAATCTTGCATAAAAAATATGAATTTTGAACAAAGAAAATTTATCTTCTACTGAAAATGGCGAATTTTCAACAAAATAGTTAAATATTCAACCAAAAAGATGAATTTTTCAAAAAGAAGTTTAATATTTTATCACAAGAGAATATTTTTCAATAAAAATCTTAAATTATTAGCTACAGGATTTAATTTTCTGCTATTAATAATTAAATTAAATACTCAATTTAAAAAAATAAATTTTGGAATATAAAGATAATTTTTCTTTTAAAAAGACGAATTTGCATCAAAATACATGAATTTTCAAATAAAAAAGATAAATTTTCAACAAAAAAGGCAAATTGTCAACAAAATAGTTAAATATTCAACCAAAAAGATGAATTTTTCAAAAGAAGTTTAATATTTTACTACAAAAGACGATTTTTCAATAAAAAATTAAATTTAAACTAAAGAAATTAATTTTTAACTATAAATATAAATAGTTCAATAATTAAATTAAACACTCAATTAAAAAATATTGTAATATAAAGAAAAAATGAAATAGTTATATTTATAGCTAAAAAAATGTTAATTTTTAAACGTAGAAAATGTAGTTTTCAACCAAAGAAAAGAATTTTCAACTAAATTGAGCAATCTTTAACAAGAAATATGAATTTTATATCAAGAAGATTTATTTTCTACTAAAAAAGGCAAATTTTCAACAAAATAGTTTAATTTTTAACTACAGAAATTAATTTTCTACTACGAATAATTAAATTTAATTAAAAACTCAATTAAAAAAAATAGATTTTGAATCAACTAGTTGAATTTTGGTATATAAAGTTGATTTTTTCTAAAAAAAAAGAATTTTCATCAAAATACATGAATTTTCAACTAAGAAAGATGAATTTTCAACAAAAAATGAAAAAGTTGTATTTACAGCAAAAAAATTAATTTTTAACCGTAGAACAATTAATTTTCAACCAAAGAAATGAATTGTCAACCAAAAAGATGAATTTTTCAAAAAGAAGTTTAATATTTTACCACACGAGACGATTTTTCAATCAAAAAATTGAATTTTAAACTAAAGAAATTAATTTTCTACTATAAATATAAATAATTAAATAAAATTCAATACTCAATTAAAAAAAAATTTTGGAATATAAAGATGATTTTTTGTTGAAGACGAATTTTCATCAAAATACACGTATTTTCAACTAAAAAAGGTAAATTTCCAACGAAAAATGAAATAGTTATATTTACAGCTAAATAAAATTAATTTTTAATCTTAGAAAAAGAAATGCTCAACCAAAGAAATTAATTTTCAACTAAATTGAGCAATCTTTAAAAAAATATATAAATTTTAAATAAGGAAGATTTATTTTCTACTGAAAAAGGAGAATTTTCAACAAAAAAGTTAAATATTCAAACAAACCGATGAATTTTTCAACAAGAAGTTTATTATTTCACCACAAGAGACGATTTTGCAATAAAAAACTTAAATGTTTAAATAGAGAAATTAATTTTCTACTGTAAATATAAATAATTAAATATTCGATTTAAAAAAAAATTTGAACCAATTAGTTGAATTTTGGAATATAAAGATGATTTAAAAAAAAAAAACGAATTTTCATCAAAATACATCAATTTTCAACTTAAAAAGATAAATTTTTAAGAAAAAAGAAAATAGTTATATTTACAGCTCAAAAAAAAAAATTTTTATTTGTATAAAAAGTAATTTTAAAGCAAGATTTATTTTCTACTGAAAAAGGGGAATTTTCAACAAAATAGCTAAATAATCCACGAAAAAGATAAATTTTTCAGCAAAAAGTTTAATATTTTACCACGAGACAATTTTTCAACAAAAACTTACATTTTTAAATAAGAACATTAATTTTTAACTATAAATCTAAATAATCAAAAAATTGAATTAAATAGCAAATTTAAAAAACTAAATTTTGAAATATAAAGATGATTTTTTAAAAAGATGAATTTTCATCAAAATACATGAATTTTCAAGTAAAAAAAAATAAGTTTTAACAAAAATTGAAATCGTTATATATACCTAAAAAAATATTAATTTTTAACCATAGAAAAAATAATTTTCAACCACACAATTGAATTTTCAACAAAAATGAGGAATCTTCCACGAAAACTATTAATTTTAAACCCAGAAGATTTACTTTTTACTGAAAAAGATGAATTTTCAACAAAATAGTTAAATTTTGAACCAAAAAGATGCATTTTTCACCAAAAAGTTTAATATTTTACCACAAGAGACGATTTTTCATCAGAAAAGTTAAAATTTAAACTAAAGAAATTAATACACGATTTTTCAAATAAAAAAATACATTTTTAACAAAAAATTAAATCCTTATATTTACAACTAAAAAAAATAAATTTTTAACCTTAGAAGAAAATTTTCAAACAAAGTAATTCATTTTCAACTAAATTGAGCAATCTTTAACAAAAAATATGAATCTTAAACAAAACAGATTTATTTTCTACTGAAAAAGGCAAATTTTCAACAAAATAGTTAAATATTCAACCAAAAAGGTGAATTTTTCACCAAGAAGTATAATATTTTCAATAAGAAAGTTACATTTTTAACTAAAGAAATCAATTTTCATCTATAAATAATAAAATTAAATTAAATACCCAATTAAAAATAAATTGGAATATAAAGATGATTTTTTTTCTTAAAAAAAGGACGAATTTTCATCAAAATACATGAATTTTCAACTAAAAACGATAAATTTTTAACAAAAAAAGAAATAGTTATACTTAGAGCTGAAAAAATTAATTTTTAACCGTAGAAAAAGTCTATGTCAACAAAAGAAATGATTTTTCAACTAAAATGAGGAATCTTCCACACACAAAAAAATAAATTTTAAAACAAGAAGATTTAATTTCTACTGAAAAAGGCGAATTTTCAACAAAATAGATAAATATTCAACCAAAAAGATGAATTTTCGACCAAAATGTTTAATATTTTACCACAAGAGACGACTTTTTAATAAAAGTTAAACTTTTAACTAAACAAATTAAATTTCAACTAAAAATGAAATTTTTATATTTACAGCTAGAAAAAATTAATTTTTAACCGTGAAAAAAGTAATTTCAACCGAAGAAATAAATTTTCAACTACAAAGAGGAATTTTTCACAAAAAAAAAAAGAATTTTAAACAAAGAAGATATATTTTCTACTGAAAAAGGCGAATTTTAAACAAAATATTTCAATATTCAACCAAAAACATTAATTTTTCACCAAGAAATTTAATATTTTATCACACAAGACGATTTTTCAATAAGAAAAATTAGATGTTTAACTAAAGAAATGAATTTTCTACTATAAATAATTAAATTTAATTAAAAACCCATAAAAAAAATTTGGTATATGAAGACGATTTTTTTTTTTCTAAAAAAAAGACGAATTTTCATCAAAATACATAAATTTTCAAATAAGAAAGATAAATTTTTAACAAAAAATGAAATAGTTATATTTACAGGTAAAAAATTTAATTTTTAACCGTACAAAAAGTAATTTTCAACCAAAGAAAGAAATTGTCTACTAAAATGAAGAGTCTTCCACAAGAAATATGAATTTTAAACCAATAAGATTTACTTTTTACTGAAAAAAGCGAATTTTCAACAAAATAACCACAAGAGACAATATTTAAAGAAAAAGTTAAATTTTTAACTAAAGAAATTATTTTTCCACTATAAATATAAATAATTCAATATTCAATTTGGAAAACATAAATTTTGAACCAATAGTTGAAATTTGGAAAATAAAGATGATTTTGTTTCTAAAAAAGAAAACGAACTTTCGTAAAAATACATGAATTTTGAACAAAAAATTAAATAGTTACATTTACAGCTAAAAAATATAATTTTTAATCATAGAAAAATAAATTTTCAACCAAACAAACAATAGATTTTCAACTGAAGAAATTAATTTTAATCTGTAAATATAAATAATTAAATATTTAATTTAAAAAAATTCCTTTTGAACCAACTAGTTGAATTTTGGCATATAAAGATGATTTTTTTTCTAAAAAAAGACGAATTTTCATCAAAATAAATTAATTTTCAAATAAAATGAGCAATCTTTAACAAAAAATATGACATTTAAACAAAGAAGATTTATTTTCTACTGAAAAAGTCGAATTTTCAACAAAATAGTGCAATATTCAACCAAAAAGATGAATTTTTCACCAAGAAGTATAATATTTTCAACAAGAAAGTTAAATTTTCAACTAAAGAAATTAATTTTCTACTATAAATAATAAAATTAAATACAAAAAATGAAATAGTTATCTTTACAGCTAAAAAACATCATTTTTAACCGTACAAAAAGTAATTTTCAACCAAAGAAATGAATTTTCAACTAAAATGAGGAATCATCCACAACAAAAATTAATTTTAAACCATGAAGATTTATTTTCTACTGAAAAAGGCGAATTTCCAACAAAACAGTTAAATATTCAACCAAAAAGATGAATTTTTCAAATAGAAGTTTAAAAGAAGTTTAATCATCTTTAATATAAAGATGATTTTTTGTTTAGGACGAATTTTCAACTAAAAAAGATAAATTTCCCACAAAAAAATGAAATAGTTATATTTGCAGCTAAAAAAATTAATTTTTAACCGTAGAAAAGGTAATTTTCAACCAAAGAAATGAATTTTTAACTAAAATGAAAAATCTTGCATAAAAAATAATTATTTTAAACAAAGAAGATTTATTTTCTACTGAAAATGGCGAATTTTCAACAAAGTAGTTAAATATTCAAACAAAAAGATGAAATTTTCAAAAAGAAGTTTAATATTTTACCACAAGAGAATATTTTTCAATAAAAACCTTAAATTTTTAGCTACAGAAATTAATTTTCTGCTATAAATAATTAAATTAAATACTCAATTTAAAATCATAAATTTTGGAATATAAAGATTTTTTTTTTAAAAGACGAATTTGCATTAAAATACATGAATTTTCAACTAAAAAAGATGAATTTTGACAAAAAATGAAAAAGTTATATTTACAGCAAAAAAAATAATTTTTAACCGTATAACAATTAATTTTCAACCAAAGAAATGAATTTTCAACTAAAATGAGGAATCTTGCATAAAAAATATGAATTTTAAACAAAGAAGATTTATTTTCTACTAAAAATGGTGAATTTTCAACAAAATAGTTAAATAGTCAACCGAAAAGATGAATTTTTCAAAAAGAAGTTTAATATTTTACCACAAAAGACGATGTTTCAATAAAAAGTTAAATTTTTAAATAGAGAAATTAATTTTCTACTATAAATATAAATAATTAAATATTCAATTTGAAAAAATAAATTTTGAATCAACTAGTTGAATTTTGGAATATGATTTTTTTTAAATAAAAAAAGATGAATTTTAACAAAAATACATGAATTCTCAAATAAAAAAGATAAATTTTCGACAGAAAAATGAAATATCTATATATTTACAGCTAAAAAAATTTTTTAAACATAGAAAAAAGAATTTTCAACCAAAGAAATAAAGTTTTCACCAACAAGATGAATATTTTCTCACAAGAGACGACTTTTTAATAAGAAAGTTAAATTTTTAACTAAACAAATTAATTACTAACTAAAGAAATATACATTAATCTATAAATATAAATAATTAAATATTCAATTAAAAAAAGCAAGATTTATTTTCTACTAAAAAAGGAGGATTTTCAACAAAATAGATAAATACTCCAGCAAAAAGATGAATTTTTCAGCAAAAAGTTTAAAATTTCACCACGAGACAATTTTTCAATAAAAAGTTAAATTTAAACTAAAGAAATTAATTTTTAACTATAAATATATATAATTCAATAATTAAATTAAATACTCAATTAAAAAAAATTGTAATTTAAAGAAGAAATTAAATAGTTATATTTATAGCTAAAAAAATATTAATTTTTAACCGTAGAAAATGTAGTTTTCAACCATAGAAATGAATTTTCAACTAAATTGAGCAACCTTTAACAAGAAATATGAATTTTATATCAAAAAAATTTATTTTCTACTAAAAAAGGCAAAGTTGCAACAAAATAGTTTAATTTTTAACTACAGAAATTAATTTTCGACTACGAATAATTAAATTTAATTAAAAACTAAATTTAAAAAAATAGATTTTGAATCAATTAGTTTAATTTTGGTATGTAAAGATGATTTTTTTCTAAAAAAAAATTAAAATTTTCATCAAAATACATGAGTTTTCAACTAAGAAAGATAAATTTTTAACAAAAAATTAAATGGTTATACTTACAGTTAAAAAAATAATTTTTAAACGTAGAAAAGTAATTTTTAACCAAATGAGGAATATTTAATAAAAAATATGAATTTTAAACCGAATAGATTTATTTTCTACTGAAAACGGCGAATTTTCAACAAAATAGTTAAATATTCAAAGGAGAAGATTAATTTTTCATCCAAAAATTTAATATTTTACCACAATAGACGATTTTTCAATAAAAAGTTAAATTTTTAACTAAAGAAATTAATTTTCTACTATGAATATGTATAATAAAATAAAATACTCAATTTAAAAGAATAAATTTTGGAACGTAAAGATTATTTTTTTTTTAAAGACGATTTTGAATCGAAATACATGAATTTTCAAATAAAAAAGATAAATTTTCAACAAAAAAGGTGAATTGTCAACAAAATAGTTAAATTTTCAACCAAAAAGATGAATTTTTCACCAGGAATTTTAATATTTTACCACAAGAGACTTTTCAATAAAAGAGTTAAATTTTTAACTAAACAAATTAATTGTAATCTACAAATATAAATAATTAAACATACAACAAAAAAGACAGATTTTCAACTAAATTATTACATTTTTAATCAAAAATATGAATTTTGCACCAAAAAGTTTAATATCCTACCACAAGAGACGAATTTTCAATAAAAAAGGTTACATTTTTGACTAAACAAATTAATTTTTAACTATAATGATAAAAGATTAAATACTCAATAAAAAAAATTAATTTTGAACCAGATAGTTGAATTTTTAAATATAAAGCTAGTTTTTCTCTAAAAAAAAATTAAAATTTTCTACTAAAAATAAATTTCCAACAAAATAGTTATATTATCAACGAAATAAATTAATTGTCAACCAAAAAGATTAATTTTTCACCAAGAAAATTAATATTCTACCATAAAAGAGGAATTTTCAAAAAATAAATGAATTTTTAACCAAAGAAATGTTTTCAACTATAATAATGAATCTTCAGTAATAAAAAAAACGAATTTTGAACCAAATAATTAAATTTTCGGAAAAAAAAGATGAATTTTAAACTAAATATTTTAATTTTTAATCACAAAAATTAATTTTTAACTGTAATGATATATCTTTAATAAATAAAAAAATTAATTTTAAACTTAATAGTTGAATTCTAGACCAAAAAGTTGAATAATAATTTTACAATAATTGAATAATTATATTCACAGTTAAAATTTACATTTTTAACCTAAAAAAAAACGAATTTTTACCTAAATAGTTAAATTTTCAACGAAATAGTTAATTTTTAACCAAGGAGAAAAAAATTGTTAACCGAAAATACAATAGTTAAATTTACAGTAAAAAAATTAAGTTTTAACCATAAAAAATGATTTTTCAACACAATAGTTATATTTTCGTCTCCAAAAAATTAATTTTTCACCAAGTAGATTAATATTTTATTAAAGAGACAAATTTTCAATCAAATTAAATTCAAAAAATTAAAATTGATTTAAATTCACATTATTAATTTTCAACGATAACGAATCATTAAAAAAAATCAATTTATTTTTAACCAATTAGTTCAACTTTCAACTAAGTCTTAAATTGTCAAAGAAAGATTTGATAGCTGATATTTAAATAAAAAAAGATGTTAATTTAAAAAAAAAACAGATAAATTTTTAAACCAAAAAAAAATTTTGCCCAAAAAAGTTTGTTAGACAAACAAAATTTTATCAAAAATGTGAAATTTTCATACCAAGAAGAAGATTTATTTTACAAAACAGTTGGATGTTCAATGTTTTGAATTAAATCAAGTTTTAAAAATTGAATTTTGAACAGTAACAATGAGACTGCGCCCTCCAAAAATGTGAACAAAATTTCGCACGATAAAAATCACGATTTTCCGCTTTCGCGCATGAAAAATCAGAACGGGGCACAAAAAACATAAAGAGCCATAAAATTTCAGGACATGTCCTGATAAATCAGGAATTCCGGTCACCCTACTCATTCCGGAAACTATAGAACTAAACGAATTTCTGTGATTCCTAACCTAAAACATCGGTGTCCTCTTTTTCGCAAATTCGCAGTGCAGGACGTTAGATAATAGCTTGTAGATTAAAAATTATCAGCTTCTTTGCATAATTCTGCATGAAGTAACAAGGATTGAGTGATACAAACCATTTTTTCAAGCTGTTTGTTAAAAAAATTTAAAACTTTTCAATCCTTCACTGAGCTAAAGTTACTGATGCCAGGATTCATCGGTGTTGACACTAATAAATGTGTGACGATTCGAAGGTGTTTTAAATAATGTGGATTTTCTCGAAAATCGGAAAACTTTTAACCGAATCTGTCAGAAACCATGTTGATGAATGTTACAAAAATTGATTCTTGTCTGGCAATCTTGGTAAAGAAGTTGGAAAGATTATAAGCTTTTTCGGAGTTTTACAGATGGCGCTGCATGATATGGTCTATAAATTTCCCTTCAATAAAAAAGCGGCAAATTTAAAAATTACTATATCAATTTTATCCTAAATTTAGTTTTTAAAATAATTTTTTATAATTATTTTTAGTTTCCTGTAAACATAGTTTTAAATTTTCGTACTGAATTAAAAAAATGTTCTGCAAAGAATTGAAAAAAATAACACAATGTCCCTTTCTGAATTTAGAAACAAAAAATGTTTCCATCTTCCAACTTAGAAAAAAAATTGAAAATAACAAATTATTTCCTTACAACTTAATAACAAATCTAAACCCCAACAATAGTCTAATCAAATTCAGAAAATAAATAAATTACTAAAATTTCGTTCCTTCCAACTCTTTAAAAATCTTGAAAATAAACAAAATTATCTCTTCCAATTTCAGAACAATTTATAATCAAAATTTGCTCCCTTCCAATTCAATAAAAATGTTAACAATAAAAAAATTGCGTCTTACATTTAAAAAAATGTATCCCTTTTAGCTCGATAAAAATATAAAAACCAAAAAATTCCCCTTTTATTTCGCAGAAAAATTAAATACTAAAATTTTTTCGAGCAAAATACGTTACTTGCAACTAAAAAATCAATTTTTAACCAAAAATATAATAGTTACATCTTCAGTTAAAAGATTAATTTTAAATGAAAATAAAAAGAATCAAGAAAATAAAAGTAAATTTTTCACAAAATAGTTAAATTTTCTATCAGTAAGATTAAATTTCTGTTTAAAAAGATCAATTTTCCAAAAAAATTGGTATAGTTAAATTTTAAGTTAAAGAAATGAAGTTCAATTTTAAATCTGAAAGATGAAGGGAAAATTTTCAAACAAAAATGGAACGTTCAACTAAAAAGTTAAGAAGAATATTTGAACTTTCAGTTAGAAAAAGAAATTTTTAACGAAAAAAAAAGAATTTTCAACTAAAGAATTACATTTTTTACCAAAAATATGTTTCAACTAAATAGATTACTTTTCTGCCAAAGAATACGAATTTTAAACATATAAGTTGAATTCTCACATAAAATAGATAAATTTTTGTAAAAAATCTATAATTTTCAGTAAAAAAGTTAAACATTGAAGGAAGAAAAAGTTTTTCAACTAAAATGATGAATTATCAACCGAAAATATTAATTTTCAACAAAGTAGCTGCATTTTTAACAAATTAGTAAATTATTTTCACTAAAATAGATTAATTTTCAGTCAAAAAGACAAACTAAAAAAGAAATTTAGAATTTTATACAAAAAAAAACAACAAATAAAACAAAATTTTCAACCAAATAATTGGATTTTCAGCCCAAAATTCAGTTAGAGGAATAAATTTTAAACAACAAAAAAAAGAAGGATTTTTCAACAAAATAAAAAGAATTTTTTACAAAAAATATGATGATTCAAATAATGAGATTACTTTTCTACGAAAACGTATGCTTACTTTTTAAACAAATAAAAGTAAATCTTCGTTCAAATAATTAAATTTCTAACCGAACAGATGAATTTTCTAAGATATTAAATAAATCAAAATTAGATAAGATTTAAAAAAAATGCATTTTCAACCAAATAGTTAAATTTTCAATCCAAAAGATTGTCTTTCTACCAAAAAAGACAAATTTTTAAACCAAAAATGAGCGTTTTTTCAACCAAAGAAATAAATTCTTAATCCAAAAAATTATGTTTTAAATAAGAAGAGAAATAGAAAAATTCAATGTTTGGTGAGCAAAAAAAAAATTCTAACAAAATAATTAAATTTGGGTGAAAAAGTTTTTTTTTAATGAAAATGATGAATCATGAACCGAAAAAAATGATTTTTTAACAAAGCAGTTTCATTTTCAGCAAATAATTGAATTTTCTTGTCAAAAATATAAATATTTTTAACGAAAAATGAACAAGTTTAAAAAAAATTTACATATAATTTTTAACCAAATAGTTGAATTTTCAATTCAAAAGATTAATTTTCTACCAAAAATGACAAATTTTCAAACATAAAATAAACATTTAACTAAAAAGATAAATTTTCAGTTAAAAATAGAATATTTAACTATTAGTTTTTAACTAAAATGATGAATTATAAAAAAAAAAATTTCTAACAAAATAGCTACATTTTTAACCAATTAATTGAATTTTTTACCAAAAAATATTTTTTATCTTAGAAAATCTATTTGAAGAGAACTTTAAAAGAGATTTCAAAACGTTCGAAAAAATTTCCTAAATTGATGAAAAAGAATCTGGAAGATTTTGAGGCAATTTTTTTTTATTTTGCAGAATTATTAAATAATTTCTCAAATAATTAAAATTTTTTTTAAATGTTAGGAAACGTAAAACAAAATTTTTATTTCTTATTTCTAACAAAATAGTTGAACTTTTAACCAAAGAAATAAATTTTTTATAATAAAAGTGATGTTTCAACTAATTAGATTACTTTTCTACCAAAAAAGACGACTTTTTTTTTACAAAATAGTAAGTAAATAATAAATTCTAACATAAAACAGACAAATGTTCAACTTGAAATGGAATATTTTAATTTTCACATAAAAAAAATTATTTTGAACAAAATAATTCAAGTTTGAAGAAGAAAAAAAAAGGTTTTTTCAACTAAAATGATGAATCAACAAAAAACAACAAAAATTACTTTTAAACAAAGTAGCTAATTTAAAGAAAACTTTAAAAAAGATTTCAAAACATTCTAAAAGATTTCCTAAATTTATAAAAAAAAGTGATCTGGAAGATTTTAACGCTTTTTTTATTTTGTACAATCAATTAAAAAATTTCGAAAATAATTTGAAATTTGAAGAGATTTCACAAAAATTAAAACAAAATACTTGAATTTTTAGCTAAAGAAATAAATTTTTTGTCCGAAATTTTTTTAACTAATCATATTAGTTTTATACCTGAAAAAAAATTTTCAACTTGAAATAGAAAAATTCAATTTTTAGTGAAAAAATAATTTTGAAAGAAAGAATTAAATTCTGAACAAAAAAAAAAAAGGTTTTCAAATTAAATTTTTTTTGAATTATCAGCAAACAATTTTTTTAACATAACAAGATCATTTTCAACGAATTAGTAGAATTTTCTACCAAAAAAGATGAATTTTCGACGAAAATTGTAGTCATTTGATAATTCAACTAAACATAAATTTTAAAAAAATATTTGAAACCTCCACCAAAAAAAGATGAATTTTTGACGAAAATTACAATTATTTCTGATAACATAAAAAACATTTGCTAACTTACTTAAATATTTCAAAACGTTGCAAAAGATTTTCTAAATTGGTCAAAAAGAATCTGCAAGATTCGAAGGCAGTTTTTTTTTAATTTTGCAGAATTATTGAAAAATTTCACAAAACTTGAAACAAAATTTTCGTTTTTAATTTCTATCCAAATAGATAGATTTTGGACAAAAATGACGAATTTTCAACACAAAAAAAAGAATTATCAACAAATTAGTTCAATTTTTAACTAAAGAAATAAATTTTGGATAAAAAAAAAATGTTTTAAATAATGAGACTACTTTTCTACCAAAAAAGACGAATTTTTAGTAAAAGATTAATTTTCAACTTCAAATAGAAAAGTTCAATTTTCAGTGAAAAAAAAAAATTTTAATCAAAGAATTAAATTTTGAACAAAAATGTTTTTCAACTGAAATCATGAATTATGAACAAAACATTTTTTTAACAAAAGAGCTTCATTTTAAAATAAATTAGTATTTTCCTACCAAAAAAGTTGAATTTTCCACCAAAAAAGATGGATTTTCAACGAAAAACAATGATAATTTCTGGAAAAATAAAAAATATTTTTCATCTAACAAATTTTATTTTAAGAGAACGCTTACAAATATTTTACAGCGTTTCAATAAATTTCCTAAATTGGTCAAAAAGAATCTGTAAGATTTTAAGGAAATTTTTTTTCTTTTGCAGAATAATCCAAAACTTTCGAAAATAATTTGAAACTAAAAATAATTTTCATAACAGGTCAAACCAAATTTTGGTTTTTAATTTCTAAAAAAATAGATTTTGGACCAAAAATAACGAATTTAAAAAATATATATAAATAATAATCTTTAACAAAACAATTGAATTTTTAACTAAAGAAATAAATTTTTTATTTAAAAAGAAGTTTCAACTAATGAGAGATTACTCTTCTACCAAAAAATACGATTAAAAAAATAGTTAACTTCACACATAAAAATGATCAACTTTCAACTTAAAATAGAAAAGTTGAATTTTCAGTGAACAATTTTTTTTAATAAAAGAATTACATTTTAAACAAAAAGGTTTGTCAACTAAAATGATGAATTATGAACACAAATTTTTTTTTAAAAACAGCTTCATTTTTAATAAAAAATAAGTTAAATTATCTATCAAAAAAGTTGAATTTTCCACCAAAGAAGGTGAATTTTCAACGAAAATTATAATTATGAATTCTGGAAAAATAAAAAATATTATTTATCTTACAGAAATTATTTCAAGAGAATGCTTAAAAATATTTTAAAGCGTTTTTTTCGAAAATAGTTTGAAACTTTAAAAAAGTTAAAACAATATTTTGGTTTTTAACTTCTAAAAAAATATATTTTAGACCGAAAATGACGAATTAAAAAAAAAATAATAATCTTTAACAAAACATTCGAGTTTTTAACGAAAGAAATAAATTTTGGATAAAAATAAATGTTTTCACTAATGAGATTACTTTTCTACCAAAAAATAATTTTTAAAAGAAGTTCAATTTTCAATTTGAAATAGAAAAATTCAATTTATAGTGAAAAAAATAATTTAAAAAAAAAGAATGAAATTTTTAACAAAAATGTTTTTAAAACAAAATATCTTCATTTTCAACAAATTAGTTAAATTTCCTATAAAAAAAAGTTGAATTTTCCACCAAAGAAGGTGAATTTTCAACAAAAATTTTAATTCTGATTTCTGGAAAAATAAAAAATATTTTTTATCTTACAAAATTTATTTCAAGACAACGCTTAAAAATATTTTACAGCGTTCCGATATATTACCTAAATTAGTAAAAAAGAATCTGCAAGATTGTAAGACAATTTTTTTTATTTTGAAAAATTATTTAAAAATTTCGAAAATAATTTGAAACTTAGAAAAAAATAAAACAAAATTTTGGTTTTTAATCTCTAAAAAAATAGATTTTCAACCGAAAATGACGAATTTAAAAAATATATATAATAATAATCTTTAAAAAAACATTTGAATTTTCAAAAAAAAATTATAATTATGATTTCTGGAAAAATTAAAAATATTTTTTATCTTACAAATTTTATTTGAAGAGAACGCTTAAAAATATTTTACAGCGTTCCAATATATTACCTAAATTAGTAAAAAAGAATCTGCAAGATTGTAAGACAATTTTTTTTAATTTTGCAAAATTATTTTAAAATTTCGAAAATAATTTGAAACTTAGAAAAAAATAAAACAAAATTTTGGTTTTTAATCTCTAAAAAAAATACATTTTGAACCGAAAATGACGAATTTAAAAAAAAAATAATAATCTTTAAAAAAACATTTGAATTTTCAACAAAAATTATAATTGTGATTTCTGGAAAAATTAAAAATATTTTTTATCTTACAAATTTTATTTGAAGAGAACGCTTAAAAATATTTTACAGCGTTCCAGTATATTACCTAAATTAGTAAAAAAGAATCTGCAAGATTGTAAGACAATTTTTTTTAATTTTGCAAAATTATTTTAAAATTTCGAAAATAATTTGAAACTTAGAAAAAAATAAAACAAAATTTTGGTTTTTAATCTCTAAAAAAAATACATTTTGAACCGAAAATGACGAATTTAAAAAAAAAATAATAATCTTTAAAAAAACATTTGAACTTTTAACTAAAGAAATAAATTTTGGATAAAGACAAATAATTTTAAATAAAAGAATGACATTTTTAACAAAAATGTTTTTCCAATAAAATTATGAATTATTAACGACATTTTTTTAAATCAAAAGAGCTTCATTTTCAATAAACTAGTCAAATTTCGTAAAAAAAAAGTTGAATTTTCCACCAAAAAAGATGGATTTTCAACGAAAATTATTATAATGATTTCTAGAAAAAAAAACAAATATTTTTTATCTTACAAAATTTATTTTAAGAGAACACTCGAAAATGTTTCAAAACGTTCGAAAAGATTTTCTAAATTGTTAAAAAAAAACGATCTGGAAGATTTTAAGTCAATTATTCATTTTGCAGAATTATTAAAAAATTTCTAAAATAATAAAAAAATTTAAACAAATGTTTACAAAACATTAAAACCAATTTTTTTATTATTTCTATTAAAATTGATAAATTTTGGACCCAAAATGAAGAATTGTCAAAAAAGAAGGACTATTTAGGAAAATTGTTGAATTTTCAACAAAATAATTCCCAGAATTTCTAGAAATTTCCGCAATTCCTGGATAATTCCCTGGAAAATGCTTCGTTCACTAAAAAAATTAACACTTTTTTTAACATCTTAAAATATATCCAATTTTTATTTACTTTTAGCCCATCACTGAATTTACAAATATACTCTTTCACGTAATTTTTACGTAAAATTATTGATATTCTATAATCCTATAATTATAAACAATAAATACGAGTTAATACAAAAATACCAATTATAAAACTTTTTAAAAAATTCCGATCAGTCTTGCATAAATTGCTATTTTTAGATATCAATTATTAAATTCAAATTTAAATTAAATAAACTAAAATCGACATTCCCTCATAATTTTAAAATGCAACTATTAAGCCACATTGTTCTTTTTTTTCTCAATTTCTTGATTCACGACACTCGTTATGGCCTCTCGAATTTCTTTCAACTCGTTTAACAAAATATTTCTCTGCTCTTTTTCATGTTCCCTCTGTTTTTCGAATTGCCGTTCCAACCACTCTTGATGCTGTTTTTGCATTTTTTTCTCGTGTTCTAAAACTTTAAATATAAGAATTGACATAGAATTCTTATTTTCCTCCTCCTCATTTTCCTCATTTTCTTCATTTTCCTCCTGATCCTCAGACAAAGTTTCACTAATTTTTCTTTTGCGTAAAGGCGGTTCCGAAACTTCTTTAAATTTCTCTTCTGCAGAAGAATTTTCTAAATTTTCCACAGGTATAATTTCCGAAGTTCCTGTTTCTATAATTATCCTGGGTAATTTTTCGAAGCTTTCCACCTGAGACTTTTCTTCAAAATTCGCAATTGGGTCAATTTCTGAGATTGCCATTTCGGGTGGCAAAAATTTCGGTATCACATTTTCTTTTGTGTTTTCGAGACTCTTGTTATAATTAGAAAATTCTTCAGAAAAATGTTTAGCATTTTCTTTTTCATCGTTTACTTTTAGCACTTTATCTATTTCTCTCTCTTCTTCTAATTCTAATTCTTCCAGTCGATCATTTTCTACTTTATTGTCCAACTTAATCCCGTTCACTTCTGAAATTGTAAGTGGAATTTAGTTATTTTTTAAATAACGGACCTGGGACTCCTTTAAGAGATCAAAAATAGTGTAAATAGTGTTAAATTTTTTTTTTTTAATAGTGTCAAAATATATTTTGCAAATTTGAAATTGATAAAATCTTTAGTAATATTTGTGAAATTGTTTAAATCTATGAGAACGATTTAAAATATTTGGGAAATCATACAAGTTTATGAAATTTTGCATAATGTTAAAAATATTTGATAATATTCTTGATATGATTGAAATCTTTGAAAAATTATTTAAATCTATCCGAAATCTTTACGAAATATTTGAATTCTTTAAAATCTTTAGATAATCATTAAAAAATTTATAAAATATGTGTGAAATATTTGGTATATTTTTGAAATATTTGGAAAATTATTTAGGTGTATAAAATATTTTTAAACTATTCAAAATATTAGCGAAATATTTGTAAAATCTTGAGAAAATCATTGAAATTTTTGTAAATTATTTTTAAAAATTTCAAAATATTCGATAATATTTATGAAATTGTTTAAATCTTTGCGAACGATTTGAAATATTTGGGAAATCATACAAGTTCGTGAAATTTTTGCATAATGTTAAAAATATTTGATAATATTCTTGAAATGATTGAAATCTTTAAAAAATTATTTAAATCTATCCGAAATCTGTACGAAATATTTGAATTCTTTAAAATCTTTAGAAAATCGTTAAAAACTTTATAAAATAATTAAAATGGGACGACTGACAAATCCAGAAAATTAAAATTCCCGACGCTGTAAAATTCCCGAATTAGAAAATTCTCGATTAATCAAATTCTCGAATAATAAAATTGCCGAAAAATAAAAATACCTATTTGGGAAATTCCCAAATAATAAAATACGCGAATAATAAAATAAACGAAAAATAAAAATACCGAATTGAAAAATTGCCGAAAAAGAAAATTCACCAATAATAAAATTTTCGAAAAATAAAAATACGGAATTGGCAAATTCCCGAATAATAAAATTTTCAAATAGTAAAATTTCAGAATTATAAAATCGCGAATTGCAAAATTCTCGACAGTTTATAATTATATAAAATTATAAAAATATTTATAAAATATCCGATTTGGAAAATTCCCGAAATTATTATATTTATTTTTCGGCAATTTTATTATTATTTTTCGGGATTTTTCAGTCGTCCCATTAAAATATGTGTAAAATATTTGGTATATTTTTGAAACTTTTTAAATATTTAGAATAAAATCTTTTTAAACTATCCAAAATCTTCGTGAAATTTTTGTAAAATCTTCAAAAAATCATTGGAATTTTTGTAAATTACTTTTAAAAATTTCAAAATATTTGATAATATTTATGAAATTGTTTAAATCTTTGCGAACGATTTAAAACCTTGTGAAATCTTTGCGAAATATTTAAATTATTTTATAAATATTTGATAATATTTTCTAAATGATTGAAATGTTTCGAAAATCTGTCAAATTTGTGTAAAATTATTAAAAACTTTACAAAATAATTAAAATATGTTAGAAATATTTAGTATATTTTTAAAAAATTTGTAATATTTGGAAAATTATTTAAGTCTATAAAATCTTTTTAAATTATCCAAAATATTTGCGAAATATTTGTAAAATCTTTAGAAAATTATTGAAATCTTTGTAAATTATTATTTTTTTTAATTCAAAATATTTGATAATATTTGTGCAATCGTTTAAATCTTTCTGGGCGATTTTAAATCTTTGGGAAATATTCAAATTATTTTATAAATATTTGGTAATATTTTCGAAATGATTGAAATCTTTGGGAAATAATTGAAATCTTTAAAAAATTATTGAAATCTATTCGAAATCTGTACGAAATATTTCAATTCTTTAAAATCTTTAGAAAATCAATAAAAACTTTATAAAGTAATTAAAATATGTGTGAAATATTTTATATAATTTAAAATTTTTTTAAATATTTGGAAAATGGTTTAAGTGTATAAAATATTTTTAAACTATCCAAAAGCTTTGTGAAATTTTGGTAAAATCTTGGAAAATCATTGAAATTTTTGTAAATTATTTTTAAAAATTTCAAAATATTTGACAATATTTATGAAATTGTTTAAATCTTTGCGAACTACTTAAAACATTTGGAAAATCATACAAGTTTGTGAAATCTTTGCATAATGTTGAAAATATTTTATAAATATTTGATAATATTCTTGAAATGATTGAAATCTTTGAAAAATCATTAAAGTCTATCCGAAATCTGTACGAAATATTTGAATTCTTTCAAATCTTTAGAAAATCATTAAAAACTTTATAAAATAATTTAAATATGTGTGAAATATTTTATATAATTTAAGAATTTTTTTAAAATTTGGAACATTGTTTAAGTGTATAAAATCTTTTTAAATTATCCAAAATCTTTGTGAAATTTTTTTAAAATCTTGAGAAAATCATTGAAATTTTTGTAAATTATTTTTAAAAATTTCAAAATACTTGATAATATTTATGAAACTGTTTAAATCTTTGCAAACGATTTGAAATATTTGGAAATCATTAAATTCTGTGAAATCATTACGAAATATTTAAATTATTTTATAAATATTTGATAAAATTTTCGAAATGATTGAAATCTTTGGGAAAACAGTCAAAGTTTTGTAAAATCATTTAAATCTTTCCGAAATCTGCACGAATTATTTGAAATGTTTCTGAAATCCCTAAAATCTTGAGAAAAGCATTAAAAACTTTATAAAATGATAAAAATATGTTAGAAATATTTGGTATACTTAAAAAAATTGTAATATTTAGAAAATTATTTAAGTCAATAAAATCTTTTTAAATTATCCAAAATATTTGCGAAATATTTGTAAAATCTTTAGAAAATCATTAAAATCTTTGTAAATTGTTTAAAATATTTAAAAAATATTTTATAATAAGTATGAAATCCTTTAAATCTTTGTGAACAATTTGAAATCTTTGGGAAATGAGTACATTTTTTTTAAAATCTTTTAAATCTATCCAAAATCTGTACGAATTAATTGAAATGTTTCTGAAATCTTTAAAATCTTAAGAAAATCATTCAAATCTTTATACAGTAATTCAAGTATGTTTGAAATATTTTTTACATTTTTGAAATTTTTGAAATCTTTGTAAAATTATTTAAGTTTATAAAATATTCTTCAACTATCCAAAAACCTTTGAAAAATCTATTAAATCTATCCGAAATTTGTAAGAAATATCTGAAATCTTTCCATTATTTAGTAAATCATTAAAAACTTTATAAAATAATTAAAATATGTTTGAAATATTGGGTATATTTTTAAAATTTTTGAACTATTTGGAAAATTATTTAAGTCTATAAAATCTTCTTGAATTATCGAAAATCTTTGCAAAATATTAGTAAAATCTTGAGAAAATCATTGAAATCTTTTTAAAGTATTTAAAACATTTTCAAAATATTTTATAATATTTATGAAATCGTTTATATCTTTTTGAACGAAATATTTGAAATCTTTAAAATTTTTAGAAAATCATTAAAGACTTTATAAAACAATTAAAATATGTTTGAATTGAAATATTTGGTATATTTTTGAACTTTTTGGAAAATTATTTACGTCTATCAAATCTTCTTAAACTATTCAAAATCTTTGCGAAATATTTGTGGAATCATGAGAAAAATCATTGAAATCTTTGTAAATTATTAAAAAGATAAAAAAAATATTTTACAATATTTATGAAATCGTTAAAATCTTTGTGAATGATTTGAAACCTATGGGAACTCATTAATGCTTTTGTAAAATGTTTTAAATCTATCCGAAATTTTTGTGAAATTTTTGAGAAATACTTGAAATAATTTTCAAATATTCGGTAATAATTAGAAACATGATTGAAATCTTTATGAAATCTTTGGAAAATTATTTAAGTCTTTGTGAAATCTTTTAAATCTATCCGAAATATTTCCAAATTTTGTTTAAGCTTTGGGAAATCTTCTAATCTTTGTGAGATCTTTGTGAAGCCTCTACGAAATATTTAAATTTGAAAAAAAATCTTTGGTAATATTTGAGAAATTATTAAAATCTTTGTGAAATCTTGGGGAAATCATTTATGTCTTTGCAAAATCTCTTAAATCTATCAAAAATCTTTGTGAAATATTTTAAATCTATCCGAAATCTGTACAAAATATTTGTAATCTTTGTAAAATCTTTTAAATCTATCCGAAATATGTACGGATTATTTGAAATCTTTGTGAAATCTTTTTAATCTTAATAAATTTTTTTTTAAATTAAAAAATATTTGTTACATTCTTTAAATTGCAGAAAACTTTGGAAAATCATTGAAGTTTTTATGAAATCTTCTTAAATTAACCAAAATCTTTGAAAATATTTTATAAATATTCGACAATATTTTTAAATGATTGAAATCTTTGAAAAATCAATAAAATATTTTTTAAAATGTTGAAATAATAGTTGAAATCTTTGGGAAATCAGTAAAATATTGTAAAATCTTTTAAATCCATCCCAAATCTGTACGAAATATTTAAAATCATTAAAATCTTTATAAAACGTTTAAAGTATACACTTTTTTAAACTTGCAAAATCTTGCCGAAATAATTGAAAAACTTTGATATCTTTGGGAAAATCATGACATTTTTCTAAAATCGTTGGAAATCTTTGCAGAGAAATTTTTGAAATATTTTGAAATATCTGTAAAATGATTAAAATCTTTTGAAAATCATCCATGTCTTTGTGAAATCTTTTAAATCTATCCGAAATCTTTGCGAAATTTTTTTAACCTTTGGGAAATCATTATAATGTTTAAGAAATATTTTTGAAGAATTTGATAATATTTGTGAAAGTATTGAAATCATTCTGAAATCTTAGAGAAATACTTCTTGGTTTGAAATGTAACTGTTTTGTTGAAAAGTCGTTTTTTTGGTTTGATATTTCAAAAGTCTGATTTAAATTTGGTTTCTTGCTTGTATAATTAAAAAAAATTTTAATTAATAATTTTTTTTTCACAAAATATTTGGAAATATTTGTGAAATTGTTGCAATTTTTGAGAAATCATTGAAGTCTGTGAAATACTTCAATTCTATCCGAAATCTTTGGAAAATCTTTAAAATCTTTGGAAATCATTGAGAAATATTTCAAATATTTTCGAAATGATTGAAATCTTTGGAAAATCACTGAAATCTTTGTAAAATCTTTGAAATCTATCCAAAATCTGTACAAAATATTTGAAATCTATTAAATCTTTAGGGAATAATTAAAATCTTTTAAATATTTTTTAAATATTTGATAATATTTGTGAAATGGTTTAAATCTTTGCGAAAAAGTTGAAATCTTTGTTAATTTATTAAAATGTTTTTAAAATATTTACGGAAATCATTGATGACTTTGTAAAAAAATGTTTAATTTGCAAAATCTTGGTGAAATATTTGAAAACTTTTTTATCTTTGGGAAATCATTAAAAAAAAATTCTGAAACCTTTGCGAAGAAATTTTTGAAATATTTGATAATATTTGTAAAATTATTAAAATCGTTGAGAAATCATTGATGTCTTTGTAAAGGGGGAGGGTCGGTAAGGCCGGTTTTTGGGCTAATTTATTTTTGGACCAAAAAATCTGAAAAAATCATGGTAGTATCTTATAAGTATCCCGAGTCGATTGCACGCTAAACGGATTACCCTCCACCCCCCAGCCACCCCCACCCCCTACAAATATAGGAAACACCACTACCCACCGACTGTATTTTCGTGAGATTTGACACTCTTAAACATGTATTCTGAGGTTAGCTCGGGTTTACTATGGTTTTCGGGGTCGCCGAATACAAATCTGGCGTCCTTT